>NC_056745.1:884404105-884681605 GCF_019279795.1 Protopterus annectens
CAGCAGTTAGCATTGTTGCCTCATAGCAAGAGGCTTTCCGGTTCGATTCTCGGCTGTAACGCCTTCTGTGTGAAGTCTGCATGTCCTTCCCGTGGTCGAGTGAATTTAAAGACATGCAAGTAGGTGCGAGTGTGTGTGGGTGTGCCTTCGTTGAAGGTTGGGTGCTGGGCTGGCAACTTGACACTGTAAAAATTCATTGCCAATCATTAGCAGACAGGAGTTCCGCTGTGGCGACCCCTAACTGGGAAAAGCCGAAGAACCGTTAGTATTTCTGATATTCTTAACATAGTTTATGATATCTTTGGAAGAGGGAGTGATACTGAGTTCATACTTGGCTTTGCAACTTCCGCGGTGGTGCAGCGGTAGCGTTGTTGCCTCACAGCAAGAGGTTCTCCCATTCAATTCTCGGCTGGAGTGCGGGGAGTGCCTTCTTTGTGGAGTCTGCATGTCCTCCCCACGGTTGGGTCGGCGTTCGAAAGACATGCATAAATGGGCATGCCTTCGTTGAAGGTTGAACGTCGAGCTGGCACCTCGGCGTTCGTGAAACTATACTGCCAATCATTAGTGGACCAGAGATCCACTGTGGCGACCCCTAACCGGGAAAAGCCGAAAGACAACAACAACTTGGCTTTGCAACTATTGATACAAAATTTTGTTACACCTGAGTGGGCTCTTCGTTGCAGTCAAGGATTTGAGGTACTCATCACTACAGTGTCAACAGCTTCTACTTGGATTTTTATATTATTATTTTCATCTGTATGCATATTTCAGCACTTGCCTTTCTTTAAACCTTGACCAGAGTACGGCTGTCACACCCATCAGGCTTTACCTAAAGCAGATTCTGCAATGCTGCTCATGTTTTACTTTTCTCTTGGTGCAGTCAAAGAAACTGCACAAGTGTTGGGGAAAGCACTTCTTGGGGTCAGCATTTCTGTTATGTGCTTTTTTCTTCTCTGAAGCTACCTACAGGACTATACTAAATATGGGATGTTAATCAAGGTGAGGCAAATAGGCTATACTATGCAGTTGAGATAGAAATGACTCCTGAAAAATCACTTCCAAAGGCAAGTACTTGCATGGGCTCTTGAGTCTAACATTTAATCCAGATGGGGGTAACTTATTGCGTATATGGGGGGTAACTTATTGCGTATATGGAGGGTAACTTATTGCGTATATGGGGGGGTAACTTATTGCGTATATGGGGGTAACTTATTGCGTATATGGGGGGTAACTTATTGCGTATATGGGGGTAACTTATTGCGTATATGGGGGTAACTTATTGCGTATATGGGGGGTAACTTATTGCGTATATGGGGGGTAACTTATTGCGTATAGCTGTTCTTTTCCCTAATAGCAAAGAAAGAAATGATTAATTTTGTATGCAACAAAGGTATCTTAGGGCACATGTATGCAAACAGTATTTACATGAAGAAAATGTCTACGTTTATAGGACCACTGTGTAGGCTAGCCTCTAATTGCAGCCTAAAAATAAAGGAGCATGAGTAAGCTTGATTACCCCCTCAGTAAGTATAGGCTGAAAACATTTGGTGAATATGTACATCCACAGTCCACACACAGGAATGATTCTAGTATTGAGTTACTGATGTGCCGAAAAAGTATGCAACTTTATCGGTGGGCTACACAGTGCAGCAGAAAGTCAACATATGCACCTTACAAATGCTAAATAAACTGATAGTACTCTTAGCACCTGCTCAGTTTTAGCTACAACGCGTTGAAGATGAACATCAAATGGCATCTGAAATAAACATTTGAAATGGAATGCTAAATGTCAACTGGAACAATGTACAGTAGGCAAGAAAAACAGAAAAAATAACTAATTTACTTGAGGGTACTATACAAGTAAGGACAGCAAATATCAAAGATAACTGACTAGATTCCATCATGTAGAATTTAACTTGCAAATAAAGCGTTAAGTACTATACACACACACACACACACACACACACACACACACACACACACACACACACACACACACACAAACATATACACACACATACATACAAACACTCTCTCTCTGGCTGTACAGGTACAATAAGTTAGACTGGAACATTGTCCGCACACAGATACTGTAGACCGAGGATGGACAGCAAGAAGAATTTTAATCAATAAATTATAATCCAGAGCCAGATGGCTCTGTCTGCACAACTGAAACATGTTCTTACATGATACGCTGTGACTGCAGATGTGTCACCCACAGTTGATGTCTGTACTCACACTATCCATATAAGTGAATTACCTAATTATGCAAGACTAAACACAGACGGTTTGATGTAGCAAGAGTCAACTTCTCTTCTGGAACTTGTCAACAACTGGTCTACAGACCACAGCAGTAATGCAACGCTTTGGACTAGTTCAACTGCATAAATTTGAAAACGCACAAAAACCCAATCCATTCTTGGTAAACCTGCCAATCTGATTTTAAGACAACTTCACCTTTGTGCTGCCACTATCAAACAGATAGTGGCATACCTGTGAGTTTCTTTGGTTAAGGGAAAAAAATCTTAAAAAATTAAGAGAATATTAGATTTTCCATTAATATTTATTTTCTGAAGAATAAGAATTATGACACTCTAATGTTTGACATGACTGTATTGAAGCACCAAGTGTTTTACTGGCTTTAAAAGCTGGTAAAGCACTTTTCACTGCCACTGTTAGAAAGTGGCATAGCTGTCACTTTCTTTGATAAAGAAAAAAAGAGAACATCTTAAAACGTTAATAGAACAACAGATATTGCATTAATATTCATATTATGAAGAATGGAGCTCTGAAAGTCTAACAGCTGACATTACTGACTGCCTTTAAAAAAGAATTACAGTTAGTGAGTAGTGTTAATTACCTAGTGGGAGCTTAACAAAAGCTATTAAGTACTTTTCTGGTGTGGGTGCTTAACAAGCTTATCTTTTCACCAGTTTCTGAGAGTGATCAAGGCACATGAATAACAATATATTTAACTCTGGGATGCTGCTCTTTAGGGGTAAGTCATGTAAGGAAAAGAAAAAATTTCACAGTGACCCCTTTCAATACATTAATTTCTAATAAACTGATTGACACTTTAATTTGAGTAGTCACACGAAAAATAGGAATACTTCCTAAAAACAGAATAAGTACCACATAAATTATTTTAAATCTCTAGAGTTAACCTCTGGATTGCACTGAATTCCACCTTGTAGAGATCAAACCTAAAGAGTTCACTGACAATATCCACACACATGCATGCACACACACACATACACACACACACACACACACGCGCACACACACACACGCACACACACACACACACACACACACACACACACACACACACACACACACACACACACACACACACAACACACGCACACGCACACACACACACACACACACACACACACACACACACACACACACACACACACACACACACACTGAATACCACTGTATCCAGCAGCTTAACCTTCATGTAATAAAGTTTCCCATTATGTACATACTCAAGTAAAGGTATTGTGGATACACCCACTCTAAAACAAATATGCTCACTTTAGGGGAGTTGTTGTTTCTATAATTTACTTGCCCTACAACTCCTTTCTACAGGATCATTCTTTATTACGGCTGTAATCTTTGCCCACAGCACAGGACCTACTAGCATCTACTGAATCAGTTAATGCTTGTGATAGTACAGGGTTACTCATAGCTTTTCTGTAGCCCACTATAGTAACAAACTACAGATAACAAATACCACATATTCTCTTTTTCATGCTACAAAATGAATCATAGCACAGACAGTGGCTTTCTGGACATGCAGGAACTGACTTCTAACAAGCAGACCATTTGCATATGGTAACAGTCAGCCCTACAAGGGGCAGCTATGGTGGTGCAGCATTGCCGCCTCACAGCAAGAGGTTCTCCCGTTTGATCCTCAGCTGGGGTGCCTTCTGTGCAGAGTCTGCATGTCCTCCCTGTGGTCGCGTGGGTTTCCTCTGGGTGCTCTGGTTTCCTCCCACACTCCAAAGACATGCTGTAGGTGGATTGGATACTCTAAATTGGTCCTAGGCGTGAGTGCGTGCATGCATGTGCCTTCTGTGGAGGGTTGGGCACCGGGCTGGCAACTCGACACAGTAAAAACTCCACTGCCAATCATAAGCGGACAGGTGATCCGCTGTGGCGACCCCTAACCGGGAAATAGCCAAAAGAAGAAGAAGAAAGAAGAACAATCAGCCCTACAAGACATTTTCCACTCCAGGACTTACACTGGACTTTCAGTTGCAGACATTGAGGAAGAGAATGCTAGATATAAGCAGAAATACCCTGACATTACTGGAGCTTGATACCGCTTTCTTCCAGAACAGCATTCACAGACCTGGAGACCAAACTGTCAGCCAACTACTAGTATTCTTAAGAGTTTTGGAAGAAACTCTGCTCAGTGACAACTACAACCCTTGGAAATGGCATTTTACTGTGGCACCTTCTCCTTTCCCAAGAACAGTGTTTGGTCAGGATGCCAGAGGTATAAAGCAGTTCTACATTACACAGTCTTCTTCTTATTCTCTACAGTTCTACGTTACTTACTTCTGAATGACAACATCCAGTATAACTCTGCTGCTCCTGATGCCTGCTTTACTTTTACTACATTCTTACTATTTGCTTCAGTTACTTCACTTCAAAGATGAGATAGCTATTGGTGGAGGTGTATCTATCTACATAAATAATAAGCACACATCAAGGCTGGTCAAACAACATGACATGCTTGAGCTACTCCATCTCCAACTAACCATGGGAAAATTCCATGACCATATTATTGCTAGCTACAGGTCCCCCACTAAGAACAAAGAAACCCACACATCATACCTGACATTACTAGAATCACTCGCCATCCAGCCCAATACCACACTCACATTAATAGGGAGGTATATGTGATCACTAACATGCAGGTCCAAACATTTCTTGACTTTGTAAATTCAAATGCCCTGGAGCAGCTAGTCTGCACTCCCACTAGGGGAACAAATATCCTAGATCTGGTACTAACAAATATGGGAGAGTGCTTCACCCCCCACTATTAACATCAGATCACAAAGTGGTGTCCCTTGAAATAAAGGTAAAATTACTCCCCCCTACCTAATCTCAAAAAACTTTAAGAACTTCTCTAAGGTAAATTAAGCCCTATTAAGGGATGGCATAGCTAGCTTCCAAACTCCCCCAAATCCAGAAAACCTAGAAACCTATGCAGAGGCATACATAAAAGCCCTGTATGACCATATAAAAAAACTGCATAAAAATAGCAGTACCAGATTGAAATAAACCCAGGCCAAACCACAAAAACAAGCCACCCTGGTGAATCTCCAGTATTAATATGATGTACACCAAAATAAAGAAAATCCTGTTGAGAAGTAAGAGGGAATGTGCACAACAGAGAAATAAGTCTCTCATTACTCTAAACAAGCAAATCAGGGTACTAGTCAAGTCTTTGAAAGCAGGCTTTGAGGTAAAAATAGATTTCAAAACTAACAATAACCATAAGCCATTTTTCAGTTAAGTCCGCAGTCTTAATGGCAACACCCAACAAAGTGCGGAATTAGTTGTAGATGGCATCACCTACACTCTGCCAAAAGACAGCAAATCTATTGGCTGACAAATTCAGCTCAAATTTTACCTCCCCATCACCCCCAGTTCTCCACCAAAAAATACCCTTCACCACTCCACAAATTATCACCAAAGAACAGGTTGTCACCGCACACTCTAAAGCTAAAAACACGGCTTCCATGGGGCCTGACAATATGTCGTGTTGCCTCTGGGACTAATCAGGTCCTTTAGGATCTCTATTTAACCAAAGCCTCCAGACTGGCTTTGTCTTGATAGAGTGTAGGACAGCAACAGTCATCCGTCTGCATTAAGAGGGACCATCTACTGACCTGGGAAATTACAGACCCATAAATTTGACTAGTCTTATATGTATGGCCATGAAAAGAATAATCATGGACCTGATAAATAATGATATAGGTGACCTCTGAAGTCAAGGCAAATGGGGAGGGCCTCTGGATGACAAAGTCTGAAAATGACTGCAAGCTGGGGGCAATCACTGAATCCCCCAGTGATGTAGATATCCTTCAGGAGGGTCCAGATCAGACAATTGGTGCTAGAATGGCCTAAAACTAAATGCAAAAAATGCATTACCATATCCTTTGGGAAGTCAAATACCCTGCAAATTACATCATCAATAGCACGTCCCTTACAGTGGACACAGGTGAAAGATCTAGGTACACAGATAGATAGTAGTCTGAACTTTGACCGCCATTTGTTCACAGTGGTGAAGAAATCATTTTATGTAGCACAATTTATAAGTAAAAGTATGGCATCCAGATTCAAGAAAATTACAGTCCCACTGTACTCAGCTCTCATTAGACCGACAATTGAGTACAGTGCGCTATTTGGCATGTACTTCACTAGGCACTTACAGCAGCTGAAACAACCTCAGAGGTTCTTCACAAAGAAAATACAGGGTGCAAAGAACATGAACTATGTGGATAGACTAAAGGCCCTATCCCTTTACTCTGTCTCCAACTAACAATTAAGGGGTGACCTATGCCTGACCTACAAAGCACTCACAAATCTAGCCCTGATGGAGCTGCTACACATCCGCATGTCAAACAGCAGTAGTGTCACCTGCTCTAGGGATCTAAACATAGCCACTCAAAGCATGCTGGAGAGACAGATACGTGTCTCAGAGATGGCCCCCTTCTTTGGAAAATGCTTCCTAGTCACATTAAGTAAAGCCTTTCCCTAGCCCTCTTCAAATGCAGTTCGTATCAATGGATGGGGAATCGAAAATTCACACCTGGGGTACTGCCTATGTCCCTAATGAACAGGGGCAATCTGCATGTTACTCAATAAGCACAAATCCATGCTATCCTCTTGCCCCTAGGGGTCATGTATTGGGCAAATTCAGGTTATATTGGCTAGGCTTGTAAGGGCCCTTAAGCTGTTAGCCTAGTAATCTCCTAAGAAACTATTTATTTAGACTATAACTACTGTCCTGCAGTTACTACACTTGGGTACACTGTGTTAAGACTATCTTTTCCTCACTGCTGGTACTTGATACATAGAACTTAACCTATTATTCCAGCTACTGGTTGCACCTAATTGCAGTTCTGATAATTTCTGCTTGTACTCAAGGTTTTAGTGTCATGGAAACGGAAGCTAATGCCCTCATTTACTGCACCTGAAACCATTGGCTTAGACTATCTGATTTAAATTTGTCACTTGTTACTAATTACATATTACCTACCTATAATAAAATAGACAGATTTGCCACTAATGTTGTTGTATCTTTCGGCTTTTCCCGGTTAGGGGTCGCCACAGCAGAACTCCGGTCCGCTAATGATTGGCAGTAGATTTTTACATGCAGAGTTGCCAGCTCTGACGCACAGCCTTCAACGAAGGTACGCCCATTCACGCATGTCTCCACACAGAAGACGCTTTAGCTGAGAATCGAACAGGACAATGTCTTACTGTGAGGCGACAATGCTACTGCAGCACCACCACCGCAGCTTGTGTTTTAAATCTCATCATTGCATAGCTCTGAGATCCCTGGGCTGGCTAGAATTTTCTAACCAACTATTACTCTCTCAACTTCTAGTTATTCATTCTATCCTGAATAAACCTTCCACTTGCCCTAGTCTCTCTTCTCTTTCTCTTATCTCTCTTTACACTCCTTCTCGGTCTCTCAGAAGCTCTGATCAACACCTCCTAGAACTCTACAAATCTAAAAAATCAATTGGACTTTATCTTTTCAGCTCCTCTATTGCCTCCCAATGGAACAAACTCCTGTTACCCCTGACAGTTATCTCTAATGTTTATGAATTTAAGAAAACACTTAAATTACACCTTCATAGTTCCTGGTCTTGTCTCAGTAATCATCCAACATGAACCCCTCCCCTTAATATGACTCTTTCTCCTTCACTCCTTTTGCTACACTCCAGCTTAGTCTTTGTTACTTCTTCTTCTTTCTTTTCTGTTCCCTAATCTTTCTTTCTTGTAGTATTTTTCTTACTTTTACTTTTTTTTACATGTCTTTTTCCTATAATTTCTTCTTACCTTGTTTTTTATTGTAAATATTTAACATGACCTGTAACATTCTATATTTACTGTTATATTGTAATATTCTTGTAAATACTTTTTGTATTTCTACTGTTAAATATTTTTGCTTAATGCTATTTGGAGATTTTCTCCCCGGGCCTCCACTGAAAATGGACTATGCCCAGTTGGACACCTCAGTTAACAAATGTCAAATAAATAATAAATACATTATTTTACTTCTGTTAGAGACTGTTACTTTTATTTTTCGCACTTACAACTACTTCTACTATTATATATTGTGTCCAGTGTCTACTAGTCTACATAACTATATACTGTATCCCATATTATTACCATTTTCAAGGCCAATCCACTATAGCCCTCTGTCCTATTTTTTCTTACCACTTCATCTGCATTGCCCATCACAGAATCCCAGTCAGCTCTCGCTCTTTTTGTAGCCATACTGACAGCACTAGGTATTTTGTTTTGAGGTAGTGCAGCATGTGCCTCATGCTTACTAAAAGCACCTTATTGCCACCTTACCATGAATCAGTATGGGACAGGTGCAAGAACTGACTGAACATGGAAATAGGTTACATACTGTACTGCACCTGCAATCAAGATCTCAATAAAGTTCCACATGGAGCTCCACTGACAGCAAAAGCAACCAGTTAGTCAGGGACTGAACAGCATTATATTTAAAACAAGACCAGCGTTCCCCTTCCTACAACAGAACTGTTAAAATTATAAAAAGAAACAATATCCCCATGAAAACTCAGTGTGCTGGGATCCAGTCAGCAATTTAGTGAAAACTGTGTCAGAGGAAGGCCTAAAATCTGAATATCAGAATAAAGATACTTTACTCCAAACAGCTCATAAAAGCATAACTGAAACATGGCAGCTGTGTCACAGACCATGTCACATAACCATGGACTCCAAGGGGATCACTAAGCAAGTTCCCTCACAAACAGCACGTGAAAGGACCCTACTTGGTTCTTCTTTAGTTATCAGCACATCCATCCACACCATGTGATGTAAACAATGAGGTTGAAAAAAGTCATATGCTTCCTAAAAATATCTGATGCCAAGGTACTCTCTTACAGTAGCACTTCTGCTTTTATATGCGCATTGCATCACTCCATAGCTAAATGGCCACAATACACTATGCCCCCCACCACTGTACCAATTTTAAGTGAGTAAATTCTTAATAAAAACCTCTGTAAATGTTTATTAAGAATACACGCACATGATTCTACTTTATCACTTACTGATGTTACCATACGTTTAGTGTAGGGCTGCTTCGCCAGACTTTAATGGACAGCACCATGTGCATGAGCAGTGGTACATCTATTAAAGTCTAAGGACACACCCCAACACCATCCCTATGGTGATGTAATAGACGGTAAAGTTCAAGGAGTGCTACAGGTTTTAACTACCTGTTAAAGGCAACAGCATAAAGTACTCTCATTTCTCCACATTTACAGGTATAGTAGTGGATTCCTCACGATCATTTCTTTGCAATACAACTTACAAAAATGTCAGACTTTTTCTCAGCTTATTTTTATCATCTGGGAAGACCTGTTTATTTAATTCAAACCATGAAATTTGTTTCATTTCAATGCATTTCCATGTCAATGTAACTATAAAATCTGCCATCTCAAAAATGTTGATTACACAGAATCACTGTGACATTAAATGTTAATACCCTATTAATAGCAAGCCAGGTATAAAATCTGCATATCCTGCAGTATGGCACAAGTGACCCAAGAAAGGCAGGTGGCACATTATTTTATGTCCTGAGATTTCAAGTATTACAATCCATTCCAAGTACGCAGGGTTAGTAACTTCAATTAATAACAATGGTGTCTGGGGTACTCTGGATAGTGGCAACACACAGCATTAAACAACACATCCTAAAACTGTACTCATGGTGTGTGTGTGTGTGTGTGTGGGGGGGGGGGGGGGGGGTCACAGAAAAAAGTGAAAAGAAGACCAAATTTAAAGGAATCACTTTCTACTGGCCAAATCAGAAATGTTTGCTGAATAAATCTGTTTTCAGGAAAATGAGAGATAAGCTTAATAGTCAAAGTGGCACAGTGTCACACATCAGCTCTTTCTGAAGAATTCCTTAAATGTCAACATTTAATTAAAAATATAGTACTCAGCCATGTGAAAACTGTGAGAATTAAAACAAAATCAGGATGGAAGCACATAGCAAGAAATTATAAATGTGAAGAGGTGCAAGTTCCAAAATAAATAAAGTCATCCTGCTCGGTGCATGGCACAGCTTACTTTCATTTCTAGATAACAGGAAGTTCTGTAGCATGTTTTAGTGCCAAACAAACAGACGCGCATCATGAGAACTGACTCTCACTTTTCTGTCTGTCCAAGAGTGCGCACCATGTCTAATTGTCCTTTTATTAAGCCACTTAGCTGCTGACCACAATGAATCTTTTTTGGGGTCTGAACTCTGAACAGGTGTGAGCAGACTACTTAAATCAGCAACGTGTATATGGGACTCAGCAGAAGCAATGCAAGGGGGGTCATATAGTTAAATAATCATCTGCATTTAATAAGAAATAAAAGCTTGGACAGCAGTTGGGGGGTGTGGAAAGAAGTACTTGGTTTACAAGAAAAAACAAAGGCACCTAATGACCAAGTACTGTAAAACAACAGGAAAAAATGTTGCTGACCTGTACACAATAGTTGTCAATTGGTAAAATTTAGAAAGTCAGTCTCCCCTGAACAGGTTAATGGTGGAAATACAGCTGAAGTAGTATGCATGGTATGGGATTCCGGATCTTAGGTTCATAGGCGTGTACTAGGCTAATGGCCCTGGAGCCTTTACAAGCCTAGCCCATAGAAGTGCCCTGGCATTGTGACACCCGATGTTAGTCATAAGTCAAAAGACATTCTTCACAAAAGCCTTCAGGAATGATGCTGACAGGGGAAATGTTTGATATAAAAGTCTTAAACTGAAGTGCAAGAAAGTATGAGGGTAACAAAAGTTTAGAGGAGGGAGCACGCACTACCTTCACACTTTTACCCCTACATTGTCTAAAGACAAAACTGACAGACAACTGTTCCATACAGAAGTAAACACATTCCAGTTGTGGAAAGCAAAACAATATAATTAAAACCGTTAAAAGCGACTAACTTAGAAAAAAAATATATATATTTTTTGCATGCTTGTTGCACAGAAGCTTTAGTATTTTCATGAATCATGACATAATATTCATCTTGTTGACAATGAACTGAGCTTTTTGAATTAATCAATTTTGTACTTACAAAGGATGAGCAGGCTTACATAAGGAGGAGCCAAGAACACATTTTATAGAAAACTAAAAAATAAATTGAAATTTCTTTTTTTTTTTGGAAAACCAAATACAAGAAAATTTAAATTATTTCCTCCTAACACTGTGCATGTTAAAGAAGGAAGAGACTTCCTGCAGAAAATTTAAAGCATGTGATCTCTTATAAAGAAAGGGAGCACCTATAGCTAACAGACTGACCCTGGGGTTCAGAAACAGTGTGGGTGTGACTGTAGCCAGCCATACAGTTTAGTGTGTGAGCATAAAACAACAAAGTCAAATAAACATAACAAATGGTTCCAGTTAAGCGCTTTCACCCGCTACATAACGGGCTTCTTCAGAACTAAAGTGACCCTAAAAACAATTACAATTTAAAAACTTTTTGGCGCCAAATACACGGCTAAATTTAAAGTCATAGACACAAATCTGACCACTGAACAACATCTTGTCTTAATTGATAATAATAACCCTGAAGAACGTATTATAATATACTCAATCACATTAAAATTATTAAAATAATTAAAATACATGGTCTCATTGGAAATTTAACTTTAATACATTTTAAGCAGTGGTTTAATAGATATAAAATCATTTAATCCCAGGGGTGACGTTGCATCTGTGAACAGCTGCCACCACATTTCTTTGTACAATAATAATGTTTTAAAATCACCACCCCTGGGATTTGTCTTGATACTGTCTATTATGGCAAATTTGAAGGAATGACCTTCCCCATATTTTTGAATGTGCCTATACAAGACATTTTTTCATCCATTTTCTTGATACAGTATAAATATAGCGGGTGAAAGCGCTTAACTGGAAGTATTTGTTATGTTTATTTGACTTTGTTGTTTTATTAAATAAGTTTTAAGTATTTTTTTGGATATTCCTTGCCTTCTTTTTATGGCATCAGCTTGAAGTATATATATGCGTCTCAAGATCGATTAGCGTTTGGCATAGACATCTCTTTGACAATCTTCACAATATGAAAACTACAGAGAACCAGTGCACAATGGAAGAAGAGAGAGAGAGAGCAGTAATTTCTGAACCTTCCATAGCTGTAATCGGGTCTATATTATAACAACAAACGATCAGATGATCGCACGTTGTTACATCGACCCCTACATGTCGAAAATCCAAAACAGCGAACAACCAGAACAGCCATTTTTTCCCAGGGAAAAAATCTCTGTTCCCCCCCAAAAAATAAACACTAAATAAAGTGGGGGGCTTCGCCCCAGAACCCCCCTACTTAAATATACCAACTCCAAGATTGTACTACAGTGGAGGAAATGGCACAACCCAGATGTCCGGGCCCAGTGGTTTCTTTCCCTGGCAAAAAATGTGCTGTTCCAACCGTTCTCTATTTTGCCGGTTCGACATGTTCACTCTAACAGTGTTCGATCATCTGATTGTTCGCTGTTCTAAAGTAGACCCCTGTAATCAGGCCTCTCAACTGTCCCTATTTTGGAGGAACATGCCTATTTTCAGGCCTGGTTTACCCCTGCACATGATGTACCGATTTCTGGATGTATGCCCCTATTTTCAGGCTTGATTTACCACTTTATACATTTTTCTAGATCCACTTCATCATGTGATTTTTTAAGCTGTCTAGAACACACAAAACCCCACTACATGACCTCTATACTACTGGCACCAGTAATTTTAAGAAAAACGAAACACTTTTTTTTACTTCACCTACCTCTTTTCTGGCTTCATATTAACATCTCTCTCTCTCTCTTTCCTTACAGTCCTTTAACCACATTCAAAAGTAAAAAAAACAGAAAAAAAAACCTGAAGCAACTGTCTGCATACAAGAATGTAGATACCAGAACCCTGTACAAACCAGTAAAAACCTACTGCAAGTTCTGCTTTTATCAACAGTCTGTGAGCAGTGTAGGTCTAATATAATCTTCTCTCTGTGATACTCACATCAGCCCTTTCCTTCCATTTATTCTAACAAAAATATACAGTTTTCCAAAGCTTTGCATTTATTTTATATTCTACCTCCCTGATGCTCTACTAAATCTGCTTTGGAGTTCAAATACATAAAACAACGCCTTTAGGTACTGACCTGGGCTAGAAGGTTGATTGTTTTCTCATTTCACAGCTTTCTCCAAGTCCTCGTTCAACCCGTTACATTCGCCTTCACTTCGCTAGGGCTCACTCCGCTCCCCTACCCTACACCCCCATTCCCACCCTCTCCCACTTTCCTCAAACATATACACTCACTTTAATTAACCACACTCCCACAACCACTCAATTTCCTACTTTCAGCCAAACCTAGCTATCCAATCACTCAAAACTACCTCCTCCACCCTATTACTCTAACTCTTAAGTACTCACTTCTTTCACTCAACATATATTACTCATCCTACTTAACCCCCCCTTCTACTCACTTTTCCTACTCCACCTATCACTCTCACTACCACCACTCTCACTCTTCTCCTAATATCTCCCTCAATCACTGCAATCCAATAACCTCTATAAACTTCTCAATAGCTCCCTCACTGTTTACTCACTCTCAAACTCTCTTACATAAATTTAAAATAATTCTCCCTCCTTCTCCTCCACAAAACCAAAACTCAAACTTCTCTTCTACAGCCTCCTTACCACAGCGTACAAACCCTCCTTTCCAAGCCTTCTGCTGGCTGGCGATATTCACCCCAACCCTGGCCCAGCCTCCAACCCAACCACAGGTAGCCATACACATTCCTCTAACACCTCCAGTACATTACCTGACCATTCTCCCTCCTCGCCTTACAACCCAAAACCTTGATAATACTCTCCCTCAATATACAAAGCATTGCTAACAAGTTACTTGTTTCCATGGCCCTTATCTCTCTCTATAACCCTGACATTCTTACCTTCTCAGAAACATGGTTACAACCCCATATTACAGACTGTGAAATCCTCCCTCCTGGTTACAACATCCTCTGCCTTGACAGACACGAGAAATCAGGTGCTGGTGTAGCTATTGTATACTCTGAAAAACTTTCTCTCTATCCTCTTACCTACATATATTCCCAGTTTCCATCCAGCTGAAATTCTTATTGATAAATGTAAATTAAATAATCACAAAAACTTAGTAGCAGTTTATATCCCATCTGTCAACAACATCCCTACCCTCAAACACTTTCTCTCCTGGGCATCTCAAAACATCTCTTATGAGACCATCATCGATGGTGATGTCAATATTGACTAGAACTCCCTTAATTCCTACTCTCCCAATACTAGCATCAATCTCTTTGGATTCTTTCAACTCATCACCTCTCCACCCGTATCAATAAACACACAAATAACAGCACTACCTTTGACTGGATCCTCACCTCTAACCCAAATCTGTATCACAATGCCACCAGTCTACCTGACTCTCTCATTGACCATCTCCCCACCCACGTTACGACACTCACCTCATTTGCTAAAACCTCACCAATACAAAGACAGACGTAATCTCTCTAATTTCTGCCCAGATACCTTCAATAAACTTCTCTTCTCTATTAACTGGTCCTTTCTCTATGCTTTCCCTCTTAATGAGGCTGTCTCCAAATTTAACAACACCTTCCTGAATATCATAATCTCCTTGGCCCCCACTAGAAAAATAACAAAAACAAATTTTGCTCCATGGTTACCTCAATCCACCCATAAACTAAGCAAGACACTGCCTGGAAAACCTGGAAAAAACAAACTCCCATCGCCATCTCCAAGCCTATAGAGAACGTAGGAACCTAAGCAAGAAACAAGTCGATCTGGACAATAAACAATACTAACAAAAACCACTAGAAAACCCAAACTCCAACATGAAAACGTTTTGGAATAGTATCAACAAACTGTTACATCCAGGCAACCCTTCTACCTCCAGCACCTGTCCTAACAGCTCACCAACAGACGCTAACTCCTTTTTTAATTCCTTCTTCATCGACTCTATAAAAAAGTTAACTAAACCTGACAAAACCTCCCTCTCCCCTTCTGATCTCCTTCCCTCTACCAATTCAACCCAGTTTTGTCTTAAACCTGTCCCTACTGCATACATCAAATCTCTTCTTATCAAACTGAAAACCTGCTCCTCCTCTGCTGACAACTTACCTTCTCTATTCCTTAAACTTGCAGCTAACTCTGTTGCACATCCAGTCTCCATATTAGTAAACAGGTCAATTAAAGAGAACACAGTCCCGGACATCTGGAAAAAATCCTATGTCGTACCCCTCCACAAAGTTGGCAGTTCAACTGAACCAACCATTTACAGACCTATCGCCATACTATCCCCCTTATCCAAAATTCTAGAAAAATGTATTTATAACCAGCTTCTCAAGCACATCATACAAAACAACCTGTTAACTTCCACTCAGCATGGTTTCTGTCCTCACCACAGCACCTCTCCAGTTCTCATTTCATTTACACAGAATATCACCAAAGCACGGGACAATAACAAACTAGTCTTATGCCTCTTCCTTGACCTATATAAAGCCTTCAACACCATTTCCCATATCCTACCGCTCTCAAAACTTTCTTCCCTTAACCTCTCCTCTTCTACTATATTATAGTTCTCCAGTTACCTCTCCAACAGATTCCAATCTGTCAAATGGCTTCCGACTCCTCCCCCTTCCTCCCAATCCAAACAGGTGTCCCCCAAGGGTCAATCCTTGGACTTCTCCTTTTTAATATCTTTACAAATAACCTACACACTTCCTGTCCAAACTCCTCACTAATACAATATGCATATGACTCCACTATTATCTCATGCTCTGATAACCTTCCCTTCTTCTTGTCTGTTTTCTGTACCCCTACTTACAGACATTCCTACTGAAAAAAATTCCTTTCTCCATTTCCATGTTGGCTTAGTTCTAATAATACTTTTGGCAATTTTATGAATATAATATTCTGTATGGTTGTTATTCTTCTTAAGGACTTGCATCCAAAATCTCATTCTCTCTCTATTTCTTGAACTCCACCCTGCTTTATCATCAACTCTTTCAGTTTTGCATTATAACCTTCTGTTTGTGTTATGTACATGCGCCTTAACTAAAATATCTGTTTAAACGAACTAATCCTAAACCACATTGTTATACTTGCAGAATCAGCATATCCCATTTACCTCTTTGCATCTTCCCCTCCCAGATAAATTCCTTCAGCTCTTTGTTAATTATTATCTACAACTTCTCTGGCTGATAAAAAATATGCCTGACCTCTACATAAAACTAAAGGGATTAAAAGCATTTCACTGCTTGTATCTTACTACTCATACCTACATCAACAAACAAGAGCTCCAGTTTCTCCGTTTTGGTATTATCTTTTGTTTAATCTCTTCCTACAAATTCTTAGCTGCCATAAGAGAACTCTTTAATCCATTCTCAGATATTTCATCTTATAATGTCTCCATAAATATGGACATTGCAGAACCAATTTGTGCATGGGTACATAACTACAGGTATATTCCTTGTTTTAGCTTCGGTAACTCTATATTCTGAAAAGCCTTGAAACAGTCTCAAAATGTTCCACAACACTAAAATCTCTAAAATGTCTTTCTTTATGGATTCATCAAGTATAAAATAATATCAACTGCAAGTAAAGCCAACTTTTCTTGATTACTATACCACTTGTACCCTTGAATTTCTGAGTCCCTTGTTCATAGGTTTATAGGTTTTTACTAGACTATCTGCCTGAAGGCATTTATAAGCCTAGCCAGAATGTTTTGGCTTTCACCGCCCCCTTAGATTAGTTCCCTGTGCCTCTGTCCAGCAGAGCCACCGAAGTGATCCCCGGGGTAAACTTTCTATTTCCCATCCACTCGTCAAGGTTTCTCTTGAAGAGTGTTAGCAAGGAGCTCTGCCTAATGTAGATTGGAATCTTGTTCCAAAGCATGGGACGTTTCTGGGACAGGAATCTATCCCTCCAGCACATCCTATTTATTGCTGTGGTGAGGTTTAGGTCCCTAGAGCGTGTGGCTCAAGGGGATATGGTTTTCTTTAGGTGGAGCATGTCCATCAGTTCTGGGTTGGACATGGCCTTGTATGTCAGGCAGAGATGACCTCTGAGTAGGCGGTATGCAACCAAGTACAGCTGGAGTTTCTTTACTCGAGCTGCAATAGGGCATCTGTTTGAGGCCAGTGATCCTCTTGGTGAGGTACTTCTGTGGACTTTCCAGCTGTTGCAGGTGTCTTGTAAGGTACATCCCAAATGGGACGTTGTACTCTATGATGGGTCTGATGAGTGATGAGTAGAGGGGCACAATGACCTCTTTTGATCTGGATGTGAACCCTTTTGTGATTAGGTGGGCCACATAGAAGGATTTTCTAACCACTTTGGCAATGTGATTATCAAAGGAGAGATTACTATCTACTTGGGTCCCCAGATCCCTTATTACGTTTTCCATATTTACAGGACTACCACATATGTGGTAGTTTGTAGGTACTTTTGTTTTTTCCAAAGGGGATGACTATGCACTTTTTGGCATTTAGCCTGAGGCCATGATTTTGACACCAGGTATCTGTCTTAGTGAGACCCTTTTGGAGAATGTCTGTGTCAGCCAGAGATTCAATTATAGCCCCTAGTTTGCAGTTGTCTGCGAACTTGGTCAATCATAGTCCCCCTGTGCTTGCCTGTCCCTCTGAGAAGTATATGCCGAACAGGAAGGGTCCTAGGACTGAGCCCTGGGGAACACCTTGTAACGGGCCTTGTAACTGGTTTAGAGTCAGACCTAGCTCCCGCAACTCTTACCATGTGGGTTCTGTCTGTGAGCCAGTTGGCAACCCATCTCATGATGTAGGGGTTTATGTTCAGCCTGGTGAGCTTATCTATAATACCAGAATGGGGAATAGTGTCAAAGGCCTTTGCGAGGTCTAGGTAGGCTGTGTGGACTACCTTTCCCTCATCTATAGCCTTGCCAACTGTCTCAAAGAAGTCCACCAGGTTTAGGAGGCATAATCTTCCCTTAACAAAGCCGAACTGGGTAGGGTCCAGTGTTTGGAGGTTCCCAATGTCTCTGTTAATGAGTTCCATGATGATGCACTCCATAGCCTTGCAGACAAAGCTGGTCAGGCTTATAGGGCGATAGTTCCCGGGGTCTGTCGTAGCTCCACCTTTGTGGTGCGGAATAACCATTGCTGTGCGCCACTCTATGGGTAAGTAGCCTGTGGAGAGGCCGAGTTTGAACAGTGTGTTTAAGTGAGGGGTTAGTTTATCTTTGAGCTCATGTAGGACACAGCCTGGGACCCCATCCGGTCCCACTGATGCTGTGTTTTTGGCTTTGGAGAGGGTTGTTTTAACCTGAGTGTCTGTGATTTCAGTGGCTCTACATTCTTCTGGTATGGTTATGGGCCCTTTTGGGGAGGGAGGGGTGAAGTTTGCAATTAACCTGTCTGTCAGGATGTTGGCGATATTGGTCGGTTCAGTGTATTTTGTGCTGTTCTGCACTAACTTGCCACTTACAATTTTTGACATAGCTAAAGAATGCCTTGTGGTTACCTTTGGAGTCCTTGGCAATTTTTCTTTCAAAGCTAGCCTAGGATGATTTTATGAGGGATCGTAGTTTCTTGCTGATACTGATCAGGGATGTCTTCCCTTCTTGGGATTTTACTCTTTTTTTGAACTAGTTTCTTCCTTCTATTGTATAGCTTGTTTATGGAAGGCGTCCACTAGACTGGTTTCCTTTTCTTGGAGGAGTGAGTCTTGGTTTTGCTTGGGATATCACAATCCACGCATTCTTGTAGGTGCCCATAGTGTGCATTAGTAAAGGATTTTGCAGCTTGGACAGCATTATCCTTTAGCATGGGGGCTTTGAAACCTTCCACCTCGGTCTTAAGTAACGTGAAGTTTGCTTTTGAAAAGTTTTTCACGGTGGTTTCCTTGACTGGGGGTGGGGGCGGAATGTGGATGTCCAGAGTGATTAGTTTATGGTCAGATCTAACCAGTGAGGGAGTGACCTCCGGTGTGGAACACCGGTCGCCCATGTTGGTGATGACCAGGTCCAATACGTTGTCACCTCTGGTGGGGGTGTTGACCAGTTGATCCAGGGCATTTGAGTTTATAAATTCTAGGAAATGTTGGGCAAGGAAGTTCATACTTGAGTAGTTCTCCCAGTTAATGTTTGGGTAATTGAAATCACCCAATATTAGGGTGTTTGGTAGGACCTTTATGTTTCCCAGCATTTCCAGAAACACGGAATGGGTGTCCAGGTGTATGGTGGGTGATCTGTAGCAAGCTACAATTTGAATTGCAGTTTTGCCAGTTGTTAGTTGCACGTGGATGATCTCTGAAGCATCGTGCTGTGCCACCAACCTGGAGGTGTGGGTATCCTTGATGAATATGGATATGCCCCCGCCTTTTGTATTTCAGTCTGAGTTCTGTGGCCGAAATGTATGGTATGAGTTGTAGCCTGGTAGTGCTGGAGTGCTCTCTGGAGCCTCAAACCAGGTTTCTGTTACTGCACATATATATCAATTTTCTCCATACTGAGGAGTGCCTCGAGTGTGTGCATTTTGAGGTTTAGACTTCTGGCATTGAGTAGCATTACCCTCAGTTTTTTGTTACTTGTGGTTTAGACTTCTGGCATTGAGTAGCATTACCCTCAGTTTTTTGTTACTTGTGCTATTTACGGTGGTGGGTTTGTCTTTTGAGCCTTGCCTAAAAAGGCTCTATGGAGGTGGCAAGAGCCTTGGCCAGTATTTGAAAGCCTAAGGGTGACAGGTGCAAGCCATGTCTAGCGAAGCAGCGCGGCTTGTCGAGCATGTCATCCCAGGTGGACAGACACCGGATCCCCCTTTGAATGACACCAGAAGCTTGGCCAATTTTTGAAATTGATACATTTTTTTTATACTGTGGTATCATTTGTCACTGGCTATAAGTATAAAGTAAATAAGAAAGGGGAAAAAGGACACCACTGTCTGGTTCCTCTGCTTAAACACAACTTATTGGGCAGGAACACTCCCACTTTAATTCTTGCCTCCTATTTTTCATATATCATCCTAACTGACATTATTATTGTATCAGGAAAACTAAATGTTTCCATTGCCCTAGTCGAAAAATCTCATCTTACTCTATTCAGTGTCTTCTCTGCACCAAGACTCACCAACAACAGCAGTATTTTCTTATATTCTGCTACATTCGGGATCATCATTGTTCTGTTCTATTAATGTTGTCAGATGTTTGCCTTCCCTCCAAAAAACACAATGATCCATATCCATCAGCTTTGGCACACCTTTGCCATTCTTTTAGCATCTGCAAAACTCTTTCTAACCCCGACAGAAAACAACTGTGTCACCTTGGTCAGTTGCAGTGGTATAAAAATTGTTTTGTGAGGGGCATTTGTTCCATAAACATATATTTGATACATAACTGCCAGACACACAAACAGCATATTTTATAGGCAAGGGGGGATGCTGGTATAAGGATTTTCCAAGAACATACAGGATTAAGGCTCTTAATTACACTGTTTTCCATGCTTGCAGATTAATGTCAAAAAAAAAAAAAATAATAATAATAAATAAATAAATAAAACAATGAAGCAGAAACACACTGAAGATTCTGGTGAAAAGATGACACGTAAGCCAAAATTCTCTGATACAGAGAATGAGGTGATACTCCAGGCTCTCCTTCCTGATGGACTATGTCTGTTCAACCTACCACGTGCCTGGGAGGATGTATGAAATTATTTACTTTTTAATATAAATATCTGTGCACCTCAGTTCCATATATACTTCTGGTACTGGGTCATACTTACACAGGATATTATGCAAGGCATAGGTCGTCTCTGTATGACACAGAGTAAAGTGACAATGATTTCAGTCTATCTGCATAAGTGTTCAATGAGTCACTAGTAAAGTGACAGAAATGGAGGTGTACATAGGTTGCCTATACAGCTCTTTTCCAGTTAACAGACTCATCCACCATCACATCACATCACTGTCACATGTAAATCATTCTAATGGCTTAGCGAATACAAATAATCCATATAAAATGTGACAAATTGATACTTCTTTGCAACATTCATTTGATTTCCAGAAGATTTCATCATTTATTTTTTATCCTGGTTTAGGATGCGTGTGTGTGTGTGTGTGTGTGTGTGTGTGTGTGTGTGTGTGTGTGTGTGTGTGTGTGTGTGTGTGTGTGTGTGAGTGTGTGTGTAATCACAACTGAACAGCGATGTCAACATCCTGCAAGAAAGTCTTATGCAGACTAATGTCTGGTGCCAAAGTCATGGCCTTAAACTTAATGCAAAAAAGAGCATTATCATCCCCTTTGGCAAGGGTGATGTTCCTGCAATTACCACATCAATAGCAATACCCTAAGCGCACAGTCAGTGGTGAGAGATCTGGGCACACACGTTGACAGCAACCTTAACTTCAATCACCATGTCTCCACAGTGGTAAGAAGGGCATTTTATAATGCTCATCACATAAGTAAGGGCATTGCCTCCAGAAAAAAAGAGGTTATAACCCCCCTGTACTTCTTCCTCATCATCAGGCTAATAATAGAGTACAACTCTCCCTTTAGTATGTTCCTTTCCAAACACCTGCAGTACATGGACAGGCCACAAAGGTTCCTTACAAAGAAAATTCAAGGTCTCTAAGAGCTGCCTTATGCAGACAGACTAAAATTATTGTCACTTTAATCTGTGTCATACAGACTGCTCAGAGACAATTGTGGCCTGCATATATAGCAATCGCTGACCCATCTTTAATGAAAATGCTTCACATTCACAAGTCAAATGGCACACGGGTCACTCGCTTAAAGGACTTTAACCTGGTATGTGACATCAGCAGAACTTGCTGGAGAGACAGATTTGTCTCACAGAGGTTGCCCCACCTTTGGAATAAGCTTCCTATTCAAGTTAAACAAAGCCCCCTGTTGGCCCTATTTAAATGTAATTTGGCCGACTGGATACGTAACTGGAAATTCACCCCAGGTGTTCCACCTGTGTCCTTCTTAAGACAGGAGCAACAGGTACCAATTTTAGTGTCTGCTTGAACCAGACACCCTTAGGAGCACAGGCTGAAATTGGCTAGGCTTGTAAGGGCCCTGAGGCCATTAGGCTAGTAACCTCTTATGATCTGGTGCCAGCACAGTGGAACCTGATCTTGGAGGATCTGCACCCTCTGATAATGATGGCAGAGGGGCTGGCACAGTCAGGGAGTAGTGAAAGTGTGCATGGGTGTGTTGGGTACAGGGGATGTCACCGTTGCCTCCCTTACACAGAGCATGAACACAGCCTCTGTGACTGTGTATAAGAAACAGACACACAACACACAGGGAAGACTGGTCAAATGAGTACAATATTTGTCAAAGACGTGTGGCACTTTCCAGTAGACACATGTCAGAATCTGCACCCAGTGCTCATGGGTAGAGAGGTACAGACAAAAGAGGTATGGGTAATGGCGCTCACTGGAGAAAAGTCTATTCCCCCAAGATGGTTGGTGTGTCAGATGACTTGACTATGGAACAGTTAGCAAGAGTGATGAAAGTGTGCTTGAAGACCTATGGGAGTGCATTCCCTGTATTTGTGATTGTTTGGATAGACTCAACTACATATGGAAACATGCTACGTTCTAACAAGTTCGTTTACCAGGGGTGAAGTACCTCCCATGGAGCCTGTCCACTGCTACATCTACAGATAGTAACCATATTGTCCGAGGCAACCTAGATCCCACTTCCACAGCACTAGCACTTACATGGCTATATCTATCATGGCTATATGTGTTGACATCCGGGCAAGAATATTCCCATGGTCACTGCAACTCCCAGTACAGCCAGCTCTCATGATGCTGAAACTTCTGCCATGTATGTCCTGGAGCTTTCCAGTACATTCAGCTTAAGTAACACAACTATTGCTAGAAATATGTCCCAGTGAGTCTATTATCCACAACACCAACCCATCAAAAGAATGATGATCACATAACCCTACTAATTTTATATATATATGTATATATATATATATATATATATATATATATATATATATATATATTTATGTGTGTGTGTGTATAATACATGTATATATCATAGCACAACAGTGGGGTAAAGGCAGATTCCCTTACCCTGCTACACCATGATCCCACACAGCCAAAATAATATTTGCTCATATGAGTGCTCCATGTTTCAGACTGTAACCGTCCCAGCAGACCCATACTCACACTACCACAGGGAAGTCTGAAAAGTCATGCAGGCTAGGAGGACTGTCCTTGAGTTTTGGAGGCTCTTCCTTTTTTATGAAGTCTCCTTGCCATTGCTTTTAAAAATCCTGTTTATTTGCACCTTGCTGCTTAAACTGCTTACGGAAAAGCAGGACCAAGGTGGAGGAGAAATTCTTATTTGTCTTGAATTAACTGTCCTCGTTTGTCTCATTTCTTAAGCACCTCAGCTGCAGGAGAATTTAAAATTTCAGTTTTGACATCTTCAGGAAGATTTTCCATATCGATACAGATGCAGCAGCATCATAAATATATTTTAAAATATGCTTACCAACTTGAGAAGGAGCTGAGATAGAGGCATTCAAATTGTTTTTCACTCATAAGAAGGAAGATTAAGAAATTACTTTTGCAAGTTATCAAATGTCAAAAGCAAAAAAACTTAATCATATGAACCTGACAGTTTAAAATCCTGAATGATAAAGTACTAGAGGAATACATTTTTTCGTCCTTTCCCATCAGTGACAGGGTGAATGGAATTAGCAGCAATGATCTGTTTGCAGATTTTTGAAAGAGAAATGGTAGATGGGTCTGCTCTAAGATTAGAAAACAAATGCTTGCGAATGTGAAGTACCCAGACTTCTAGTAGCAAGAAGCTGATTGTCAGGTAAGCTACATACAGTGTGAAACACATTCTCTATAGCAAGCAATACAGGAAGAATAGCTGCAGAAATTTTAACTTCCAACTGTAACAATTCATAATACATGCTATGTGCTACAGGAATTTTCATTCTGCTCCCAGTGAAAAATCCATTCATCTTAGATGATTCAGAGACGGACAACTCCTCAGGAGGGAAGCCTGAAACCATACTTTCCTCAGATTAAAGTTTGTTCAGATTGTGAAGAAATGCCTGAGGTGCACCCCACCCCTGTCATGCCTGCATGTCTGACTAAAAATCCACATCAGAAAGAGAAGGAATTCTTCAACTTCTGCTGCTTGAAGAAAAAGAAGTCAGGGAAAAAGGTCAAATGAGTTCCTTAACATGTTCAAGTAAGTCTTCCCTATCCATGGAAATAGTAACACGAGACTGGAAAAAGTTTTCTCACTTTGTTCACCTTTCCAGGGCTGCTCCTTAGAAAAAAAACCAGCTCTTTTCAAGAATACAGGTCCCAAATGCAAGTTCCTTATCCTGGCTTAAAGAAGAAACTTTCTCCTGCCCATTCCCCTGAGACTGACAAGAATAGCTCTCCCTGGGTCCACCAAGGGCATCACTAAAGCCACAGAGATTGTGGCTATTTCCCAGTCTTTGGTAACTACATGTGCTACTCCAAGAGGCTCAAGACAAAAAGATAAGCACACTAAATAACAACAAGCAGCCATAGCAGAGTCAACAACCAGTGGCTGAGGCAAGACAGGAATGTAACACCCAAAAAAACTCCTTGACAACATTTTTCTTCTTGTGAACAGGGGAAGATAAAACCAAGCAGACTGGCAGTTGCTGCACTGATAAGATGAGAAATAGACCTTGAAAGTGGATACTAGAATCTGAATGAGTCAGTAAAGGGTAAAGTAGAGATCAAGTGGTTCTGAGGTATCTTATCGATTGCAGTCCCATGCAAGCACAGTATCATGCTCAAACACACACAAGTTCTAGCTAAATTTCTAGTTAAAAATTTAACTTTTCCACACAAGAAGTTCACAAAAGCATTTACATGTCATCTCCCTTAGAATGAAAGACCTGTCGCCAGAACAATACATTTCCTAACTGAATACAATAAATAAATCAGAAAAACACAAATCTTTCTCATAAAATTATTTTTAGTGGAAGGTTTTCCCCAATGAGAAACTTATCTGCCTAACTTTGAAAGATCAGTTGTTAACTGAAAGTTCAACATGGTCTGCCAAAAGAGAGTTCTTTGGTTGCAAAACAGCTCTGAAGAGATATCACTCTAACTGTACTTTTATGCAGCTCCTCTCAAGCTCCTGTTGAACGGAGTTGAAAGCTAGTCAATGGCAATGGTAGGACCCAAATAGCTTTGGCTATTGCAACAGTGATCCTGTAAGTTAAACATTAAAGGTGCTAAGTGGGCTTATCCTGGCAGGAATGAACAGGTCGGGCTGTCGCCAATCCTAGTCACTGATGTCTGGTTCTTAACCCACAGAACTCAATTAATGGACTGTGTGCATATACAGGAGTCATTGGGCTGTCCTGTGGAGTTTAAACAAAGTGAACGTCTTGAATTCATTTTAAGAGCACACAGACAAATGGTTCTGATCAGACAAGCAATCGCAATTCTTTGTAGACATGGGGAGTTTTTTGCTACAGTGTATTACTAATTTAAAAAAGAAGTGCAACGTGTTTGCTCTTTAAAAGTTGTTACATACTTCACACTGTCATACAACACCAAACAGAGGCAAAGTGCACAACTAAACAGCCAACATCTTTAAAAGAAAGGTGATCTGTGCTTTGTTGTGACACACACTTGTTTGTGTGGCAGCACAAAGTACAGAACAGCTTTCAAAGCTATTACAAGGTCTCTGGTGCAGGTCTGTCTTGGTTGTAATCTGTATAGCAACGTGAGCCTTGCTAATAACAAGGTTCTTCCATAAGAGCTTCACTATAAAGTACAGTTGTGTACCTACCATAAATGTAGATGTTCGAGTGTATTCACTGTTGCAGTCATTACTCTTGGGTTATCCTGCTGGCAGGCTACCCACAGTCAGCCTGAATTCCAAAGTCTTAGTCCAGCGTCGGTTGCTGTAGCCTCTTCCCTGACGTCAGTGCGCCGGGGGTATAAAAGATGCAGCCGACGCCATTTTCTTCAGTTTTTCCTGCCCCAGATGTCAGGTGCCCCCAAAAGGGTAGGCTAAAAATTATGCCAATAAACATGCATGCACTAAGGTAATAATTTCCTTCATCTACAAGCAAATACACCACATAGGTTGTATAGAATAGAGAAGTACAGATAAGGCCCAGCAAAAGAAATGGGGATGGAGGGGGGGTAACCTGGACTGCAACAGTGAATACACTCGAACATCTACATTTATGGTAGGTACACAACTGTACTATGTTCATCGTGTTTCACTGTTGCAGTCATTACTCTTGGGTTGAATCCCAAAGCTGAGGGTGGGTGGCTGGGGCTAAATAGGATTAGGAGAGGCTATGAGGCCCTGCAGAACTGCAGTGGCAAAGCCTGCTCTGGATTTAGAGTAGAGAGGTAAGTGGTAGTGCTTTGTAAAGGTGTGCACCGAACTCCAAGTTGCAGCCTCTAAGATGTCTTTGGTTGGTACTCCTCTGAGGAAGGCTGCTGAAGTGGCTGCTGCTCTGGTTGAATGTGGCCTAATGTCCTTAGGCACTGATTTGCCATGTTGTGAATAGCAGAAACGAATGCAATGGCCTATCCATTTTGAAATAGTCTGTTTTGAGATAGCCTCTCCTTGTGATCCTGCAGCATATGCCACTAAAATTTGCTCAGTCTTTCTGAAAGCTTTAGTTCTGTCCAAGTAGAAGCGTAGCTGTCTGTGTATGTCCAAAGAATGCAGAAGTCTCTCACCCTTGTTCTGTGGGTTTGGATAAAAGGTAGGCAAGTGAATGGTTTGGTTAAGGGCCACATTGGACACCACCTTAGGCATAAATGTCGGGTTTGTCCTCAGAGAAACCCTGTCTGGATGGAAAATGATAAAAGGTTCCATCTCCATGAGTTCCTGTAACTCCGAGACTCGTCTTAAAGAGGTTATTGCTAGGAGCAGAGCTGTTTTCCAGGATAAGAATTTTATATCAGCTGTTGAGGCTGGCTCAAAAGGAGGCAGTGTGAGTTTTTCCAAGACATAACTGAGGTCCCATGCAGGTATTGGTGCTCTCCTTGGAGGTATTATGTTTTTGGCCCCTCTGAGGTACTGCCTTATTAAAGGATGAGAAAAGATAGGTGGTTCCGTATTGTAATGGGCTGAAATGGCAGAGGCATGGATCTTAATTGATGAAAAGGATAGGCCTCTGTCCAGCATCTCAGTTAAGTATTGTAAAATCTGAGGAATATTTGGTACAAATGTGTCAATTCCTTGTGCCTGGTTCCAAGCACAGAATCTCTTCCATTTTTCTGCATAAGATTTTCTGGTACTGGGCCTCCTGGCCTCCAAAATAACATCCATCACAGCTTTGGAGAGAGGAGTGTTCTGAATGGCTACATTATCCACCATGCTGCCAGATTTAAAGTCCTGAGTTGGCTGTGCAGGATCTGATTGTTTTGTTGGGTCAGTAAGTGAGGAATTTGAGGCAATGTCCAGGCTGGACCTTGAGACAAGTTCTTTAGGATTGGGTACCAGTGCTGGCGTGGCCAGTCTGGGGAAATCAGTATCATTTTTGGCTTCTCTTGTCTGACCTTTAGGAGTACCTTGGGGAGGAGAGGCAGTGGAGGAAAGGCATATACTGTTATGTTTTTCCAGCTGAAGGATAAGGCATCCACTTTCCATGCTTGCTTGTGATAAGTCCTTGTGCAGAATCTCTGTAGTTGGCAGTTGTGAGGGGAGGCAAATAGATCTATGTCTGGGCATCCCCATTTCCTTGTTATCATGCTGAAGACTTGTGGATCCAGTTTCCACTCATGGGGATCCATGAGGTTTCTGCTTAGTTCATCTACCAGAGTATTTATCTTTCTTGGCAGTAATTGTGCTTGCAGGTGAACTTGATAAGTCAATGCTGTGTCCCACAAAGGCATGGCTTGTCTGCAGAGGGGGCAGGAATGTGTGCCTCCCTGCTTGTTTATGTACCACATGACTGTAGTATTGTCCATCTTTATCAGTAGTTGTCCTGGATGAAGTAGATCATTGAAAGCTGTCAGGGCATTTTGAACAGCTAGCATCTCTTTTTGATTGATATGAAGATGCATTTGGCTTGTGGGCCATGTGCCCTGAATACATTTTTCTGCCATGTGGGCCCCCCAGGCATAATCTGATGCATCTGTTGTTAGTGTCTGCCTGGCTGTGGGTAAAGTGAATGGCTGTCCCTTGTTGTGGTGACAGGCCTGTGCCCACCATTGAAACTCCTGTTGCAGGCAGGGAATGAGGGTAATTAATGTTTCCAGGCTGTGGCAATGTTGAGTCCAAACACTTTTTAGATACCATTGTAGTTTCCTCATATGCAGTCTGGCATATGGAATTAGCAGAATGCAGGATGCCATGAAGCCCAAAGCCTGCAGAATTGTTCTTGCAGATAACTGGGACTTTGTTGCCAACATTTTGAAGTAAGAAGTCAGTTGCCTTTGTTTGTCTGGTGTTAGATAAGCCATCTGGGCAGTTGTATTTAAGCTTGCACCCAGGAATATTATCTCTTGAGAGGGTACTAGTTTTGATTTCTTTTTGTTTACTGTGTACCCTAGGCAAATTAGTAATCTTTTTACAAATGCCAGATGCCAGTAGAATGTCCTTGTTCTCTGCTTGAATAAGGCAGTCATGCAAGTAAGGATATATTTGAATTCCTCTTTGTCTGCAAAATGCAATTACTGGTGCCAGGCATTTTGTGAAGACCCTTTGTGCAGTAGATAAGCCAAAGGGCAGTGCAGAGAATTGGTAGTGCATTGAGCCAGCTATGAATCTGAGGTATCTTCTGCAAGATTGTCTGATTGGGACATGCAGGTATGCCTCTTTTAGGTCCAAAGTTACAAGCCAAGCCTTCTTGCCCAGCACAGGCAGAAGCTGCTGCAGAGTCAACATTTTGAATTTTGGAACGTCCAGAAATATGTTTAGAAAAGACAGATCCAGTATTGGTCTCCAGGCTTTGTCCTTTCTAGGTACCAAGAAAAGTCTTGAGTAAAATCCTTGTCCCTGCTCTTGCTGTGGTACTTGCTGAATGGCCCTCATGTCCATGAGGGATGAAACTTGCTTTTGTGCCTCTGCCCATTGATTGTGTGGCAGGTCTGGCATACCTTTTGCCCTTGGCAGGGTGTGAAAGTGGAACCTGTAGCCCTGAGACACTATATTCAAGACCCATTTGTCCTGGGTGATCATGTGCCAATTTTGTGAAAAAAGTGCTAGTTTTCACAATAAGGGGGCTGCCAAAAAATAACTGCTTGGTGCTGGCAGAGGAAAGTCATTGGGACTGTTTCCTGTATGGCTGTGATTTCGCTTTTGGAGGTAGAAGCACCCCATTGTTTAGGCCTGTATGAGCCTTGGGGCTGGGATCTACCTCTGGGAAGTCTGTATCTGCCTCTTTGTGGCCTGTCTGACACTGGAAAGGACCAATTCTTTGTAGGCCAGTTCCTGCTAAATCTGGGTGGCTGCACCTGTAAGAAATCCTTAACTGTCTGCATAGATTTTGCTTTGTCCACCATTTTCTTCAACACCTCTTCTGCTTTAACACCAAACAAAGTATCATGCTGTAAAGGAGCATCTAATAATTTTGCTTTAACATGATCAGGCAGATTCTGTTCCTTTACCCAAGCATGCCTCCTAATGACAGAACCCGTAACAGCGGCCCTGCAAGAGACCTCCAGAGAATCAAAACCACGTTGCAAAGTATGCCTTCCCACTTGTTCAGATGCATGCAATAAATCCTGCATTTCCTTGTTTTCTGCACATTCAGAATTTGTTAATATTTTCTGTTTAAGCAGTGACATTAAGTATTGCTGATATTTAAGCATATGAAATTGACAATTTAAAGCCCTCACAGCCAAGGTTGCAGAAGTGTAAACCTTTTTCCCCCATCTGTCCAGTGCCCTTGAATCCCTATCAGAGGGGATAGGGTTTTTTGCAGTGGAAGCCTTGATCCCTCTGGGACCCTGAGAAATAGTTTCTGGGTCAGCAGCAGGGTTTTTATAAAGAAATGTATGTGAATCTGGAACCCTGTAGTATCTGACTGGCTTAACAGGTGCAGGGGGTAATGAGTCAGGAGACAGGCCGGACTCTGAAAATACATCATCTACAATGTGTAAAACAGGGGGGATAGCAAGGGGCCTATGCTCAGGTAATAAAAGAAAGTCTCTGAGCCTTTTCTTAGATTCTGAGTATTCTTGGCTCTCCCAGTGGAAGTGCTCCCTCATGGTATGCAGGGTTTCCCCAAAAGAATAATCCTCAGGGGGAGAGGCTGAAGGGATAGATTCTTCAGCATCAGAATCCTCATAGGGAGGAAGAGAGTATTCCTGTTCAGAAGAGGAGTCAGAGGAAATGGAAACCTGATCGGAACATTCATATTCTGTCTCTTGCCTAGGCCTCTTATCAGGAGGGGAATGGGAACCCCTGATCAAAGTAATTAGGTCTTCGGCCATTTTGAGCATATGTTTTTTAGGCATGGAGGGCTGTCCATGGGCTTGCTGCACTTGTTTCTTTGTCTTTAGTGGTGCTTTAGTCTTTGCCTTTGAAGCTGTAGTCGGTTTTACATATAACTGTGTAGGCCTGAAAACACCCTCAGAAGCCGATGCCTGCTCAGCGGCTCCGGACCCATCTGAGGGAATATTTTCCAAGTGTCCAATACCTTGAGTTTCCAGTGGCCTTGTCTGCTCCACGTGGGAGTCGGAAGTGGCCTCCAGCTCTGAGGTAGCGGGTGTCAAGGGCTACGAAAGCGCCTCAATGAGAACCGGTGAACCGGATGCCTGTCCTTTTCCTTGCGTTTCTTGTGAATTGCGGTAGTCGGATGGCTATCCAACGACATTGTGTAATTAAATCTTCGGCCAAAGTAATGAAATGCAAAATCGTACTGACGCTTAATAGTGGGTTGGTTAAATCTAGCACAAAACCTGCAATTAGCAATGTTGTGATCAGGGCCTAGGCAAGGAATACAATAAGAATGGAAGTCCTTATGAGGTATTTGCTTCCCACAAGAAATACAATTATTACCTTTTTCTGACATCGGTCTGGAGCAAGAAAAAAGTTTCCCCAATGGGGTACTCAGCTTTAAATGAATACTTCGGATCTGAAATGCGAACACGAAAATCTCAGGAGTCGGCCGACTGGCACTTGCGAACTGCTTCTGCTTCGGGCACCGCGCGGCAAGAAAGACTGAAGAAAATGGTGTCGGCTGCATCTTTTCTACCCCTGGCGCACTGACGTCAGGGAAGAGGCGACAGCAACTGACGCCGGACCAAGACTTTGGAATTCAGGCTGACTGCGGGTAGCCTGCCAGCAGGATAACCCAAGAGTAATGACTGCAACAGTGAAACACGATGAACATCAACCTTACTGTACACATTATAACAAGGACATTTTTTTATTTGACTTTGAAGTCCAGCTAGCAGATAAAATGCAGTACAGATGTTTAATGTTAACTTTTGAGGATGTTATTAGGACCTATTACAAAATATTAAAGGGTTCTTGTTTGTTACAATAAAAACTCTCTCAATCAATTAGCTATCAGTCTGGGAAGAAAGAAGACAATCTTAAGCAATATGATACCCTCACATTCCCAACAATGCAACTCTTTAGATCCTAGGTTTTTAAATCAATCAGGTAAAAATGCATTAAACTGCACTGTAACATAGGTATGAAGTCTTGCAACACATAAATAATATGCTAAGAGCACCACCTAGAATTCAAGTAAAAAAACATAAATCAATAGAAATATGCAGTGAGCAGTACATGCTATTCAAAAGTTACAAACAACAATGCTGTTCACCAAAACTCTTCCTTCTAATAAAAGTTGATGCAAAGCTTTTGCACCAATAATGTAACAAAGTAAAAAATAAATCTACACTTCAATTTCTATACAAATTTTCTGCAACATCTCTACATATCTGGTTATGATCAGAGATCAAAATTCTTTGTAAAACATGGGGTGTTTTAGCTGTCTTGAGGTATTATTTATATATACACACACACACATATATAGATATATATATATATATATATATGTATATATGCATATATATACATATATATATATATATATATATATATATATATATATATATATACACACACTTTAATTTTTATGTTGTGTGTATGTACATAAACCTTTATTCTATGACAGAGTAGTACATGATATGTATTGTAATACCTCAATTTATTTAAATACAGCAGGAGTTAAATACTTACAATTAGATCACTGCGATCACAGCTAAATTACTTCAAGCATTCTTTTACAAAAATTATCCCGAGGATACATTAAACAGCCTAGCAGGAGCCATATAGCTCAATGATGTGTCTATTTGCAATTCACAGGCATGTAAGCCATGACAAGTCAAGAGTTCATTATCGACTACCCTGCATGTCTCTGAATCGCTTCTACTACCACTATGTGTAGAACGCTGTTGATCTGTACATCTTGATAATAAACTGTTGTACCCAGTCACTCACTTACACACACACACACACACACACACACACACACACACACACACACACACACACACAAAACACACACACAAAACACACACACACACCATGAACACACAAGCGCATACACACACACACACACACACACACACACACACACACACAAAACACAGTTCTGGTAATGGTCCCTAAACTGTCTGCCCTCCCATTGTTCCCTCCACCCATGTATACCCCCATCCTTCTATTCCCATACTGCTGTTGGTGCTGATATGGCACTTTAATCCTTGCTTTATCCCTGTTGTCTAGTGGGTTCCCCAACCCCCAATCGCAGTTGTAATATTGTCATTACAGCACTTCAGTATATGGATTCACTGGTGGCTAGTGGCTCCCCCTCCCCCAATCCCTGTACTGCCATTTATTCCTGTACAGGACATTAACAGTAATCCCTGGTGGTCTACTGTATTTCCCCCAACAATCTAAATCCTGTATCATGGTTGTGGTACGTAGTTGAACATGGCCTTTTGGCCATGTTCAGTACCAAGACATGGAGGGGATGGCTGTGCTGATCTACACATCTGGGTGATTTCTTAAATCAGTTGGCCATATAGATGCCTTCCTAAAGGAGTCCTGAGGAGAGAGCACATAGCTAATCAGCATCCCTTGGAATGCCTCATTAGCATTCAGCACGGCCATGGGACAAGTACTACCTAATGCTACATGAATGTTTGATACAAGACTGTGCAGTCCCTTGTTAGGGAAGTTGCTGAATTGGGAAAAAGTAACTTGATGTGTACATGAACCTTAATGATTACCAGTCTATATGTATTACCTAAAGTTACAAGTGATATCAAAGGTTTTTATAAAAAAGATTTGTATCAATTATTTTACAATGATTTCTCTTGAGGAAAAATGCCACAAAAACAGTTCTAGTTACTAGTCTAGCAACATAAAAAGCTAGTAACTGAAGACATCTGACCACAAATAACTGACAACAGAGTGACAAGACTGCAAAACAAAATCACGTGTATCACTCACAATGTTAAGCCACAAATTAGGCTTAGTTATGTAGTTACTGACTTGCTGAATCTAGAGTGTTTGTGTTTGGTTTGACTGGAGCACTAAAAACATACATCTTACATGAAGTGGGCCTCCCTGCACTTTTGTGGCAGAAGTGTGTGGCTTAGGACCCATCTGTGTTGGGGACTGCTGGAAGAAGGCTCAGTCTTGGGCTTTCTCACTGGTTAGTTTGTTTTAAAAATGTTTAACTTTGCTTGTATTTAAGGCATATGTTTGTGCTTAGTTTGGCGGAGCTGTTCAGAGTTTAGTGACCTTAGCCAGAAATCTGGAGTGAATCTGAAAATAATCCAAGGCATCCACTGTCTTCAACATAGAACTAAGTATATTTTAAGCTTGCATTGCACTTTTTGAAGTGTAAATTGCTTATTTGCGGTTTCATTTTTGCTGTTTTTACTGCTGTGACTGTTTTATATTGCACTTTAAATCTCTAGTATTTCTTAGCATAGGCTAGCTTCATACTTGCTGAATCTAGACTGTTTGGTTTGACTGGAGCACTAAAACCAGCCACCTTACATTAAGAGGGCCTCCCTGCATCCTTGTGTCAGAAGTGTGTGGCTCAGGTATCATCTGAGTTGGGGACTGCTGGAAGAAGGCTGAGTCTTGGGATTTCCCATTGGTTAAATTGCTTTAAAACGTTTAACTTCACTTGTATTTAAGCCTCGCATTTGCATGGGTTTGAGCATCTCCAGGTGGTGTTTAGCACTGCCATGTACAGAAGCAAACACTTAAACATAATTTTCTCTAGATATCTGATAGAGAATCCTCCCTAGCTCCACTGACTCTCTGTGTACAACACAGTTGCACATTGCTGCCCTGCGAGCAATGCAGCTCTACATTCTGAGGCATTGATGCAGTCTTACACACCTAGCCTTCCACAGAATTGTTAGTCTTACAGCAAACACTGGTCCATCTAGCCCATTCCCACTAATTACTATACCTGCCATAATGGATGGACAGCTTCAGACCATTTCTCCAGCTAGTTTGATTGATATGGACATCCTGAGGCAATGTAGTAATTGCCTCATGTATACTGACAACCACTTGCTCCTAAAGCAAACGAATACAGCATGTGAGAGATTTAACTATACCATGAAATTAGAATCAGTCCGCTCATACAACAATAAACAAGACATCCAACAGGTTGTCAGCACACACACCTCTCCTCTCATACAAGATAAGCCACATAAGCGGAGGTACTCACTAAAAGCCCACCTAAAGACCAGAGACCTTTCAAACACAAAACAACACACACATACCGGTACAGGAACATAATCCACCACTACACATAACACACATTTCAGTGTCTCAAAATTTAAGCCCCTAAGGCAAAACACCTCAAATATCTAATATTCTGGTCACAGGTGAGTCAACAGTGAGATACACAGATGTCCTTCTCACCAGGTTGAACAAGGAGAAGGCCACAGTCAGCTGCCTGTCAGGTGCTAGGCTCCATCAAATCATGCACACACTGCAATCATTTAGCAACAATTACCGTTATGAGTCTGTCATAGTACATTTTGGACTGAATAACTTCACATGTACCTCTCTGGACTACATGAAGACAGGCATGACTGAACTCACAGATTATGTGTCTCAGGCAGGTATTTCCCTAGCCATAAGCAACATTCTACCTTCACTTACGATGATGTCACAATAGAGACAAAAATGTATTGAGTTCAATAACTGGCTTAGCTTCTGGTGTCACTCCAGGGGGATCCAGTATCTATCAGCCTGGGAAGACATAGTTGATGGTCCACAGTGCTTTACCAGAGATAACCTTCACCTGTCTCCTCCAGGCTTTCGGATACTGGCAAATATGCTTGCCTCCCCCATAGTGCTTTTTTAGGCTATGTCCAAAAAAACAAAACTTCCGACATAAAGAAATCCACTAAAGACATACTCAAGGTCTTACTGCTTAATACTAGGGGCTTAAACAGTAAACTGTGCTCCGTGGAAACATTTCTCACATTGGAAGATGCTGATATCTGTGTAGTCACTGAGACTTGGTTCAGGGCCGTAGAGAGCACCCTGGCCATACAAGGCTATGATGCCTTTCACATGCTGAGACTCCAAAACCAGTGTGAAAAAAAAACAAAGGTGGAGGTGTATCTATCTTCATTAAATCCAAATACAACTTGAAACTGGTGAAACAGTATGACTCTCTTGAGCTACTCCAGGTCCAAATACCTATAGATAAAATATCCTTCAACATCATTGTTAGCTACATTTCCTCAACCATGAACCAGGAGAAGCACACCACCTACCTGGGCTTGCTAAAGTTTACATTCAAACACCTCGGTCATGGGAGATTTCAACTACCTTCCATTGACTGGGTGACTTACATGAGCACAAACATGATTGCTGTGAGGTTCCTGGACTTTGTTAATTCAAATGCCCTGGAACAGTTGGTCTACACCCCCGCATGGGGCTCAAATGTCCTGGACCTGGTACTCACCAACAAGGGGGATGCTTGTACTCCATGTGTGATGCTCTCCCTAGCAAGTATAAATCTGTCTTGTTTGAAATAAAGTTCAAATTTGACATCCCCACATCAGTAAAATAAACAAAAATTTCTCCAAAGAAAACTAATGACTAATAAATAATGGTATAAAAAGTTTCAAAACTCCTGGCGACATAGTCAACAATGACTCCTATGCAGAGGAGTATACAAATGCCCTATATAGCCACTTAAACAAATGGACTGACTCAGCTGTACCTAACAGGAATAAAACCAGGTCCTCCCAAAAAACAAGCACACTGGTGGACTGTAAATATAAATAAGTTGTACAACAAAAGAAAGAAATAAGAACAGGAGGGAACTTACTTAGAGGAAGAGTACCCTTCACAACTTGAAAAAGCAAATCAGATATATTGTAAAGCCCTCTAAGGCTAGTTACAGGACTAAATTAGCATCCCTAGCTGATGACAATCGTACAGCATTCTTTAGCTATGTCCGAAACCTAAAAGGGAATGCCCAGCTGTGTTCCGCACTTGTAGTGGATGGTACCACTCACACTGAACCTGAAGAAATTGCCAACCTGTTACCTGACAGATTTGGCAATAACTTCACCCCCATCCCCACCAGACATACCCCAAAGCATTCCTGACACCAGTCCTCTATCAAATATCTCCAAAGAACAGGTCATACAAGCGCTCTCAAAGGCCAAAAACATGGCCTCTATGGGACCAGATAACATACCAGGCTGCTTACTAAACAATCTAAAACAAAATCTACTGGAACCACTCTGCACTCCCTTTAACCACAGCTGAGCACTGGCTTTGTTACATGGAGGAAAACAGTAATCCCCTTGCACAAAGCGGGTCCATCAACTGACCCTGGGAACTATCAACTCATAAGCCTAACTAACTTTATCTGCAAGGCCATGGAAAGAATCAACATGGACCCTATCCAGAAGGACATAGATGACCTTCAAAGTTTTGACCCGACCCAGTTTGGTTTCATCAAGGGTAGATCTTGCTTACTGAACCTGGTGGACTTCTTTGAGAATGTCACCAAAGCCCTGGATGAGGGAAAAACAGTACATACTGCCTACCTCGATTTAGCCAAGACCTTTGACACAATCCCCCACTCATGTATCATTGAGAAACTCTCCCAGCTGGGGATTAACCCATATATCACTAGATGCGTAGCCAACTGATTAACTGACAGAAAGCACACTGTCAAAGTTGTGGAGTCCACCTCCACCAGTAGAGCAGTTACCAGTGGGGTACCACAAGGATTTGTGCTGGGCCCATTACAGTTTGGAATCTATTTCTCTGAAGTCCAGGCAAAGGTTGATGGCCTGTGGCTTATGAAGTTTGCAGATGACTGTAACCTGGATGCAGTCCTAGAGTCCTCCAACAATGTTAAAATATTACAGAGGGGGCTGATGCAGACAAATGATTGGTGCCAAAACCATAGACTAAAACTTAATGCAAAAAAATGCCTCACTATCCCCTTTGGCAAAGAAATAGCCCCTGCTAAGTATGATATAGACAGCACCCCTATAAGCACAAACTCAGTGGTGCGAGACTTGGGAACACCAGTTGATAGCAATTTAAAGTTCGATCACCTTGTGTCCAAAGTGATAAGAAAAGCCTTCTACATTGCGCATCTCATAAATAACGGCACTGCATCCTAGACTAGGGAGGTTATAACTGCGCTGTACTCGACTATTATCAGACCACTAATTGAGTACAATGCTCCCCTCTGTATATACCTCACCAGACACCTGCAGCAACTGGAGAGACCACAGGGCCTAAAAAACATGATCTACATGATACGACTGACAGCTCTGTCACTGTACTCTGTATCATATAGGCTGCTGAGAGGCAACCTGTGCCTGGCCTACATAGCAGTCTCTGACCCTGCCCTAATGGAAATGCTGCTTATCCACAAATCAAATGGGAAAACAGTAACTCATTTCAGGGATCTCAACCTAGCCTGTGACATTAACAGAACATGCTGGTGAGAAAGATATATCTACTACAGATTGCCGTTCCTCTGCAATAAGCTCCCAATCCATGTGAAGCTGGGCTCCTCAATGACCCCATTTAAGTGCAACCTTGACAAATGGATGGGTGACTGTGAATTCACCTCAGGGGTGGCACCTATGTCCTTCATGGACAGGGGCAGTCGGTGCTGATCATAGAATTGCTCTGCTAACAATGACCATCGAACTATGGCTAATAAGGATACTTGGGTTTTTACACGGCTGGGCTTGTAAAGGCCCTAGGGCCATTAGCCAAGTATCCTGCTATGAACATGTAGCTTTAAACATGAAAAACTGTAAAAGTATTTTTCTACTATCATTAAGAGACCCAGAGACAAGAAATAGTGAGTACTTACAGACTTAAATATACTGTATTAGACAAAGCTAAGTATAGCATAAACAATGTTTTTATGCTTTTCAATCTAAAGAGATGAAAAACAGAAAATGTAAAATGCTTTCAGTAGCTATAATTTTATTTTACAGTGGTAATGGCTTAGTCTGACTCATTTGTTAAAACATATTTAGTGATTTTCTTCTTGTAAACTAAAAGGTGTCAGTGATTTTAATAATGTAGTAAAATTCAAGAGCAAAAAATTGTATTAAAATTCTGCTAACAAAAAACACAGCTATTTCAAATGCTCAGTAAGACACAACTCTAATGATATTACTAGACAATTTCCACTGCATGCACAGTATGTGTATACAATAAAAAAAAATTTACAGAATTGCATCATAGCTCAAACTATCTTGGCATCAGCTTTAAGGGTAAAATGACAGGTTTACTGTCACACGCTTATCAAGACAAGTTGTGTAATATCTTAAAACAAATAGTAAAAGTAGCTTAATAGCACTCAAAATGTAACAAATTAGGCTTCATTAGTTACAGAATAAGGTGCACATTACATAATGGTCACGACACATAAGACAAAAAAATAATACTGACAGGGTATTACAAAAAATAACAGAAACGGAAAATAATTGTCATGTTATAAAACGAACTAATGGATTCAAAAAAAAAGGCAAGTTGTAAATGGGCTTGTAGAAGAGTATAAGAGTATGTTAAAGGATAAAAAAAATATGGGATCTTGGTTTAACATCAAAAAGATCATTATAGAATTATACAGATTATTTCAAGATTATAAAACTTTGTTTCATTACCAAGTATAATCACACAAATCAAGACTGAAGTAAAGGTTATCCACAGAATTATAAGTTGTTTATTATGTGATAAGATAAATTAGATTTTTCACAGAGTACAAATTCCATTGTTATGTATTACACCGGCACAAGTTTATTTTCACAATAGCTGACATCTGAAAAGTACATCAGCGTATGTAAAAATATAATTTGATATCTGACACCTGACATTTAAAATATTTAAAATAATATTTTAAGATGAGATTTTAATTTAAAAAGTAACTGTTAAGTTATTTAAAATCAATAAATGAGACAAAAAAGAGAAATGCTAAATTATGTAACAACCAGCCATTACTTAAATGTGTAAGTTTGTTTTAATATATTACAAATTTAAGGAAGAATATGTAGAAATATGGTGAATGCCCTATTATTTTCGTGAGATGTAACATTCATCTGTATCTTTGAAATGGATTTTGCATGTTTTTCATAACTGCAATTGAGTCATGCGGACACAACATGATTTGGCAATATGCTCAAAAACATGCTTAAACCATTTTGATACTTAAGAAACATGACAACAATGCAGTTTTCTATTAGACAAAGTATTTACAATAAGTGGCTAGTACAAATAGGACAGATTACAAAGCAGTACATCTTATTTCTTGATGTCATAAATTCCTCTTGCCCGATAACAAATGAACACTCCATTGTTGCTATGACTAGCATGACTAGTCACCTCTGATTTGTCTTATAATGTAAACACTTGTAAACACAACAAGAGTCAGCTGAGGTTATGATCTAAGATGCACTGCATTCTTGTCATGAGTTAAAAGGCATCTAATGCACAAAAAACTGGCAGTGTATTTAAATGCTTCAGGGTCATTCTCATCTAACAATGAGTGCTTGCAAGACATTTACAAAGTATAAAATGTATGTCTATTTGCATATTTAACAATATAAGCAACATTCAGTATTTATAAAACTGTAAAACTTGCAGTGCACATATCAATGACCATTTTCTGTGGCATTATAAAGTTTTCAGCTGATACCATGCACTGACCTGTAAGTTGCTTAGTTCTTACCCTCTTAATAAAATATTAAAAACTGTGCATTCTTCTGATGATGAGTAAGATATAATTATCAACGTCTGAGTGTGGTGAAGTCTGCATATACAATGACTATTTCCTACCATTACTTTTCATACTTTGACCCTCAACAGCATTAAGTCCTTTCATGTACAAGAGATGAATGTAAAAATTAAAATATTTGTTTCTCCATTCTTTTCCACTGCAGTGCGGGTCCCATAAAGTAACTGAGATAATTTCTGCTCCACATATAATACAACATGCAATGCAGTCATACAAGAAAGAAAACAATGCAACTAGTATTTCATTTTTCCACTTTTTGGGCAACAAGGTCTGTGAAAAAAGGTTGCACAAATAAGGTAAGAGAATAGTGCTGTTGCCGTTGTGTGATATACAACAGGAAATCATTGTATTGAACCTCAGCTCACAGTAAACATTGATTAATATAAATTATATATCACAGGAGAAAGAGTACAGGATAAACAGAATCTAGATTAATAATGCAAGAAATGTTTGCATTAAGGTTAACCATTGTGTTGCTTTTCTGCACGTATTACTGTGGTACATTCCTACTTACTACACTGCTCCAAGCCGAACATTCCCCAAGATGATTTTTTTTTTTTTTTTTTGTAACTTTGCTTTGTACAACTTCTGCGGCTTCTTCCTTCTGGTCCCCAGTACATAAACAGTCTCAGCCACCCTAACTTATGAAAGATTGCTAGACCAGCAGTGACTAATGATATGGCTCTACCATAAAGACTGCCCCATGGTGAGAAGGTCTTTCCTCATTGTAGAGTGTGGCCTCAGCAGCTCACATGAGGCGAAACAAGTAGACATTCATAAGCTGGTGTACAGTAATGAACAAGTTCTAATTAATTTCAGCTGGTGACGTCGCTGTCCAGCTTCTAGTTTTTCTCCTCTACTCTCTCTGTTAATATAATTACTGCAGTCATGGCACCTTCTCCAGCACTCAAGGATAGCCAGTTCTAGCCAGACTAGTAAACCAGGCTTAAACTAGATTAATTTTGAGTCAAAAAACCCAACTCCCAATCCCCCCGCAATGCAAGACACACATACTGAAAAGAAAAAAGCTGTCCTAGATATAAACATGCCCCATCATCTCCTACTTGTGTATGGCCATAATGTTTCTTGGTCTTGTTCCTGAAATAAAGGCCTCAATACTGTACATACAAACCTTCTACACCACTAAGTTGGCTAACGCTAACACAGTCCCTAGAATGCTGTCACATGAGTTGCAGGAGTATTTACCAGTCTGCTTTTGCCAACTAATTCTTATGTGGACCAACGACTTGCCACATAAATTAACTGCTTGCATTCTAAGCACTATAAAGTCTGTATCTGTCAGAATGTGATAACAGATCATTAAAGGCAATGCAAATTAATTTAAACTTACAGTGGCTACACAGTTCTTACCTTGAAAATGGAAATTGGTTGCACTTTACCTGTACAGCAGTGAACTGAGCCTAGAAGTCCAAACCATAATATAAACGGCCATAGAAAAGATGACTAATCACCCAACACCTCTAGAATAAGTTTACTTTTAACAGTTTACATTTATTCAAATTAATGGATTAATTATGAATTTATTTATTTGCATTTGTTTACCAGGAACATCCAACTGGGCAACAAGTAACCTCTTTCTAGTGGAGGCCTGGTGAGAGAAACCTTATTTCAGTAACCTTAATAACGAAACTGCAGCTGTTCTTTTTATTCTGTTGAACAGTGGTAATTTAAAAAGTACTCACTAAAGAATACAATAAAGTGCTGAAGTAAATTTCAAGCACTTCACAATGGCACAATTAATAACAAGTGAAAACTTAATAAAGAATAAAAGGCTTAGGATTTTAAAACTTTATAAGCATAACCTCCATGATTATATATTTAAAATAGTGCACTGAAAACAAAATATTATCATCCAAAAATTATTATTACTATTAATTCCATCCTTACATTCCACATGTGATCTGAACTTCTATAAATATGACAATACCTAGGCCATCTAAATCAGCAACATTGTACCTTAAGTCAGCAGAAGAGTACAGCCCACTTTAATTGCACAGTAATGGCTGCACTCTTTACTCTTTTAGTAAATAAGTGACATATGAAAGCAATGATTTCCTAACACAAATAAATGTTGCACCTCATTTTTATCTCCACTGAGTAGAAACCATATTCCTTGGCTTTGTGAGTAGAAATTAAACTGCAAGAAAAGGATACAAATGCAACCGAACATACCCATTAATGAGAAGATGCTATAAAGGGAAGTGGAGTTTATGAAATGTCTTAAAACAGTATCTGCATAACCTGTATATGCATCTACCTCATTTGTATACTCTTTAAACGACTATATCCTGGCTATACCTGCAAGTTATGTTCCTTTGTAAATATGGGTACATGTCTTTGTTTAATTCTATGTATATCCACTTGTATGTTTACTATTTTGTTTTGCCTCTTAGCCTGCATAATAACAGACAAGGGTCGTGTACAAGCCCATCAACTTGGTTAGCTACAAAAAATAAATAAATAAACTAAGGAAAAAACGTAATAGAATTTTGATATGATGGCAAGGTATGTTGTACTGGAATTTGGGAGATCGGGATTTTCTCTAGAAATGAATGAAGAAACAGTAGATGCAAGTTTAGATAAACTGCCCCCATTAGTGGTGAAACAAATGCTAGGCAAATCTTTTCTCAAGATTATTAGTTTGGGGTGTGGTACCTAGGGAGTGAAGAACAGACACAACTCTGAAAGGAAAAAAAAGAAACTAGGATACTCGTGACCTAATCAGTGCTCATGTGAATTAGTCTAACTGCCAAATGCTACAATGCATCAACAGGATGAGCTCACTGACATTCAGCAGTGCGACTAAGCTATTCTCAAAAACAGACAGCGATGCTAAGTATCAGTAGACAACATCAAGTTGTTACTTTTACCTCTCCATTAGTCTTACTACAGATTAGTGTATGCATTGTCTGGTTGCAAAGCCCTATTTATGTTTTAGTGACACACTGAGGCATATTGATAATTTCTACACGTCTATATTTGCAAGCATTTAATCAGAATGCAAAGACAAACAATCTGCTAAAAGCTCAGTTAGTCTGAGTATGTACTACTTCGCAGAGCATGACATCAGCAATCCTGGAACTGTAGGCTGACAACTGACAACAAGTTGCTTGAAGGGTACACAGGAGTTCACAAAGATGGTGAAAGGTGAGCAGGGATAAATAAATGAGGAAAGGCTGAGTGTGGACATGTGAAATGAGTTACATGATCTGGACATACTGGACAGGGCAAAAGAAAAACAGCTGGGATATATAAAGTCATGACTGGTACAATGGGGTAAGAAAGGAAGGGATGATTTTTTCTCATCAATCCATCTACCTTGGGAGCAAGCAAAAATTTAAATTTGATCCCTGGGGTGAGAGTCACTTGTACTGGAAAATGTTCCATCATTTGTGAGAAGAACTGGCATTTTTCACTATATCTGACTATTCCCATACATGCTAATTAGCATAAAAAGGGCTGGATTGCAAAGGGACCTTTGTAATGCACCAGTATGCCCTTGGATGATGAAATCAACTGGACTTGCCCCCCCCCTCCAAAGATAAGCACCTCTATGTGACCCCTTTACTACACTAGGGTTTCTACTACAGATGATGAGCCACTGAGCAAGTGCCCCTCTCCTACTCCCAACATCATGCTAATCCTGGTCATTCCTCAACACCGTGCTAGCAGGTGTCGGAGCTGCTAGTCAAACCTGGTCACCCTGGTTGGACCTAATGACTGAAGGAGGGAAGCGGAAACTAGAAATCAGAATTTTTTGCTTTACTGACATTTAGGACGAGTAATGGAAGAAGCTACTAATTAGGGTAAAGAACTATAAAAAAAATTACATACATTTAAAAATGCTTTGGGCAGACTGACAGCATACTGCACAGGGGGGAAATAGCAATGCCATGGTAGTAAGCTGCACAAAGGAATGGATTAAGTGGGGTAGTGACTATTGTATGACAACTGATTTTATAACTTCACATGTTGACAGACACATACACACACACACACACACACACACACACACAAACACACACACACACGCACACATATACACTGAGCAACAAAATTCTGATACATACAGGAAGAGAAATTCTGCAACCTTACCATGTTTTGGAATGCCTTTTCTATAGCTCCGATAACAAGACACTCATGCATAATTTTCTTCTCTATAAAAAAACGTGTCTGAGGGGCACTTGGTGACCCTGGAGCTCCCGCTGCACCTCTCAGTGACACCGCCCTGGTTAAAGTCCTGCTGTTGACTGATGTTTCTGGGTCATCGCCATAGCAGGTAGGAGGAAGTACTGTAGAATTCTTCAAAATGTCCACTAATTCTTGTAGCTGTTCCACTACATGATGATGGAGAAGTCTGGAAGCAACAACAGCAGCCCCAGAACCTGCGTGTCCATCAAACAGTGCCCAATAATGAAACGTAAGACCATCACCATCCTGAGGGTTAAAAACAGCTGAATTAATAAACCGAATCAGAGAAAATTATTCATACCTAATAAACTACAATGTAAAACAAAGACGACAGAATAGGTTAAAATAAGATGCGATACATTTTGTCCTGATGTACCACAGCCTTAATCATGAAAGATATTTTGACATCTCTGAGGTTAATCTCTGAAAGACTACAACATGAATGGATACAATATAGGCTTGAGAGTTGATGAAATAGACTTTTTTAAAATTATTTATAAACCAGCATTTACAATGACATATAATTACAATGCAAAGGTTTTGCATAACTAAAGCTTCCATTTATCCCTTGCACCTACACCTCCTACTGCTGTATTTTAAGTCTAAGGTCACACTTATCTAAGGGAAATGGGATGCATATGTCTCATTTTTACTGATGCTGTGTGATCTTGGAAGTCAAAATATAACATCAGGGAGAGCGTGCGGGGTGAAGAGGTTGCCCGCTTCCAAAAACATAGCTAACGTGAGCCAAGTATAATGAATTTCAGTACAGCATACTTTGATAGAGAGAAAAAAGCCAAAACAAATATAAGAATGCACATCATTACAACAAAATGGCAACCACTGAAACCAGCAATGCTGTAGCAAGTGAAAGACACAATAAATGAAAGTTCTATTATGTGTGAACACAACAAAAACTTTATATAACAATCACATAGCTCTACCATCACTCCTTTATATGGAAGGAACTACTGACTCTAGCAAACGTTTTTTCATAAAAATAACAGGAACTCCAATTTCATCACTCACATTGCCATATATGTAAATTCTCAAAGCTTACCCTCTCTGGGTGGAGGAATGAAAAGGATCCAGGGTAGAGGAATGGTAAGGATACAGGAGACCCTGGAGACTGGTCCTCACAAAGCCTGGTGTAGAACTTGAGAAAGAATCCATTTTATAGTGCTTTGTAAAGGTATAAGCAGAGGACCAAGTTGTGTAATAAAGCTTTCATAATTAGCTCCAATGAATATGAGCCCCACAAAGACAGACACGGCTTCTTATATTACATGTATTACAAAACAGGCTAATAAAGTCTGATGATGGCTTCATAAAAGCAGACATTTTCAAATGATCAAAGTGTAAACCACTCTGTTAGATGGACCTGATGATGCTCAGGTGACAGTGTTTCTTAAATATAATTCTATGGTCATAGCTTATTGTATGTTGTCATGTTTTGTTTGTTAAAAATAAAAAAAAAATTAACCGAGAATGAGGTTCCACAGGCTGCTGAGCTGGTAAACCTTTGTGGGTCTTTCAGGAATATACAAATAAAGGACTAACCTCTAAGCATTGGGATTGGCTCTTTGTTTTTCCATCCCCCAGATTTTCCTCTAATCAGTTCGCCTGGACCCTCACACCATTGTCTGTATCTACCTTTAAATAACTGACCTGTTGAATGTAATCTACTAGAACAAGAAAACGTGTTCATCTACCTGCTTAACTGAATAAACTACTTGAGACTTCAACGACGTATAATTATTCCTCTCACTATCAGAGACAGAAAGAGTCTCCTAGTTCTGCTAGTTAAAGCGATTTTATCTGAAACTGTCTGAGAATCTGGTTAACAGCAGAACCAGACACAAATTTAGACGTTAAAGGAACATTCAAATCTCATTTTTAAATCTTCAGAAAAAGTCTGGTTATGTAACCAAGCACACCTTCTCAATACAACAAAAGCAACTGCATTTCTAGCAATAGTGTCTGCACCTTCCAAGATACTCATCAAAGCATGTTTTGAAACCTGATTCACATTAGAAACAATCTAATTCATATAACAGGAGTTCAGCAGGCAAAAGTTACAGTAAATTCATCCAAACTGTAAGAAAATTGCAAAATAAATTTCCACATGAAGCTCTGATCATTTAAAATTATAAAGACTAAATTACTAGACTGAGACAACAATTTTCCCTGAAATTTTAAGAACTTGCCAATTGTTTGTGGTGGGACAGGGTTACAAGAAGCCAAGGCATTGTTATTAGACTCGACAGCTGGAGAAACCACACCTGGGTCAGCTGAAAACAGAGCAAGAAGAGCTGCAAGATCAGAGTAAACCTTGTAATTTCTCAAAGCATTTCTTAGGAATTGGTTCACTAGCCAAAGGAGTTTTACATGTAGCTTTATACATGTCTTGTATGATTGGTAAAAGAGGATGAACAGCCAAAATGGAATCTCATCTTCAATAAGATCATTAAATCTGCCAATGTCTGGCTTAGCTTCACATTGCTTCCAGGCAAATACCTCTATAAACCTAACTAGCATCTGTGGAAAGGTGAACATTTGATTGGGTTTTTAAACCTTTTCAGCTTCCACAGAATCAGATTAGACAGACTCAATGTGTTCACTACTGTCTGTATCAAAGTGCCCATCAAAATCTGTAGTCCCCAGACAGCAAATAGGGTTAAACCACACAAAATATAGCAGCTACAGTTTAAATTGTGCCAAGCCTTGTTCTGCAATCAGCAGCACTCAGTCACAGTACTGAGTAAAGTTCGCTTGCCCAAATAGTGAAAAAAAATCAAACATATGCTATTAGATCAAACAAACATTTTAAAACAGAACATATTTAAGCATTTACTTACAGATTCCCTTGGCTTAAATGAAAAAAAATATCCACAGAAAATGCAAGTGAAGTAATTTGTTGTAAAATTTCAATTTAACAAAAAAAATGGCTACAGCAGTGTTAATTCAGTAGTAGACAGTGCTCTCAACTTTTACCAACAGAATTTAGAACAAAGTAAAAAATAACTAAGGAAAAGGTCCCAAAGTAGGGACAGATTTTAAATGCTGGCACTTTTAACTCAGAAATTCTCAAAATGATTTCCATTTTTATGAGGAATAAAACAAAACTTTTGAGAAACATTAGGGGTGTCCCTACAAAACAGTAGTATTAGGGATCATATAAATGAAGAAAATGTGAAAAATGCAGTATTTTCAGTATTTTCCTGTCATGACTTCCAATGAAGCAGATAACCAAAAGCAGGAGCGGTCTTAGGTCAACTGGAGCCCTAGGCAAAAGGGCTCTATGGTGCCCCCCACCACACCACCCGCTGCCCCAATCCTAGTCTACCTGCACCATCCAATTACTGGAAAAGCACCCCTTCTAGAGCGGCACCCTAGGCGGCCGCCTAGTTGGCCTATGCCTAAGGCCGGCTATGACCAAAAGGAACAAGTGGCCTAGTGTTCAACTGACACCACAGAACGTCATTTTCCCAGTACAAGTGATAAGAACACTTTAGAAAAGTCCCATAACTGGTTAAAAGCACAAGCATATAACAGCTGTGGATGTGGCACCAAGATGGTAGTGTTTGACGAACATGTGTACAGAGGACCATGTAGCTGCTTTTAGGATGGTCTACACAGGAGTCCCTTTCAAAGATGCTGTGGTGGTAGCTTTTGCTCTTGTTGAATAGGCTCTGATTCTACCAGGAATGCATTTACCATACTGAGGGTAACAAAAAGTAATATAGTTGGCAATATATTTTGACATGATCTGTTTTCCCACTGTTTTTCCCTGTTTACCTTCCAAAAAGCCAACATCAACAGGAGAGATCCATTTGGGAACTTTGTTCACTATAAACAGCATCTTAGTTGTCTGTGGACACCTAAACAGTGAAGTATTATCTGTGTCTTATTATGTGAATTAGGAAAAAATATAGGGAGATGAACATCTTGGTCTTAGGAGGCATCTGACACTACCTTGGATAAGGAGGAGGGGTTAGTTGTCATGATAACTGTCTCACTGAAAAATGAGGAAGGGCTCTTTGCACATCAGAGCTTGTAGATTCATAGACTGTTACTAGGCTAATGACCCATGGGCCTTTCTACGTCTAGCCAAATTTTCCTGAAAGGATAATGATAGTGTATCTTGGACAGTGCCAGCAAATTTGAGGGATGCTGCAGCTGCTGACAAAGGGTGGCAGTGTTAGTTTTTTCCAGCACATAATTCAGGTCCTAGGATGATGCAGTTTTATGTCAGGGTGGCCTAAGATGCAAGACAGTGGCCTAAGATGCAAGACACTTTTTAATACTTGTTTCATAATGGGGTGAGCATATGCTGGAGTGGACATGGGAAGGCAGGCAAATATAGCCGGTGTGTACTTTTGGACTAGAATAAGATAGCCCTTTGCAGAGGAGAGAGAAGTATTCTAGAACCTGTTTTAACGTGGAATGGGTGGGTAGAATACCATTAGCCTTTTCACCAGACATAAAACTGTTTCCATTTTGCCATATATGACTTCCTGGTACTGTATTTTCTCTTTTCTTTTAGAATAGATAGTATGTCCCCTGAAAAAGATTGTCTGGACAGAATTAGTAATCGATTATCCAAGCTGTCACTCTTGAGTGTTTTCAGGATGGGCTCTGATAGAAGATAGGCCCCTTGTTCTCAGTTAGAAGGTCCATGAGGTGGGTGTGTGTCAAAATTCTTCCTTCGCTGAGTGTTAGTGGGATGGAAAACCAGTGTTACCTGGACCAGTAAACAGCCATCACTATTCATTCTTGATCTGTCTGTCCTGACATTCTGCAATATCCTAGGAATAAGGGGTATGGGGGAAGGCATAGAGGAAGACATCTGTACAGTTGAAGGAGAAGGAGTCTGTTCTCCACACCCTTCTCTCTCCTGCAATGGGGAGCCCTTGAACAAAAGCTGCTGATTCGCCCATTTTAAGGGGATGCAAAAAGGTCTACTTCTGGCACACCCCATTTCTGTGTCAGGTCTAGGAAAACTCCCTACTTTAACATCCAGTTGCTGGGGGTCTAGGAATGATCTTCTGAGACTGTCTGCTAGTAGGATGTCTTGACCGGGTATGTGGCAATGGGAGTGAGCCCTGATTGTTGAGTCAACAGCCATAGTTCCATTGCTAATCTGCATAGGTGGTAGGAATAAGTTTCTCCCTGTTTATTTATATAACACGTCACTGTTAGTATCTTTACTGCTCTTGGAGCTAGACTTTTTTGCAATGCTCTTAAGACAAGAATATCTGCTATCATATCCTTTACGTTAACATGCTCTGCTGCTAGATGCCTGTACCAACTCCCCTGGACTGTGAGTTGTCCTAGGTGCACTCCACAGGTCAGGTCTAAGCTGTGGCTAAGGTTTTAACAGTCTCTGGGATTTAGGAAGGAGTCCTGGGTAAGTGTTGATGTTTTCCTCCCACAACAGAATTATTTGTGCAGGTAAGGTAGGAGACAGATTGTTGTTTCTAGGGAGTGCTGGTGTCGGGACCTGTAAATTTTCAGGAATCACTAGTTTTCTTATGTGCAAATTTGTGAATGGGAGTACGTATTTCAGGATTCTTAGAATTTCTCTTGCAGTAATAGTCTGCTTGCTGCATGGCTTCATAAGTCACTGACAGCGGAATGAAATGTTGTCCTTTGGTAGAAAAGCCTTATGTTAGACTTGAATCTAAGTCATGGTCTCTTTGTTATGTAGGTTCATTAGGTAGTGCAAGAGGAAAGAAACTTTGTCCAATGGTAGAAAAGTATTCTTCTGGACCAAATCTAGGTCCACCCCAGGAAAGTAGTCCTGGTACTGGGTGTGAGTTGGGACTTGTACATTTTGTGGTAAAGACCTACCTGTGGAAAGCAATCCAAGGTGATCTACATGGCTATCAGAAGTTTTGCTAGTGATATAGGCTGGATCAGGCAATCATCTAAGAATGGGTAAATATGAGCCCCCTTGATTCTGCAAAATGCAATAGCTGGTGCCAGGCATGTGGTATATACTTTAGGTGTAGACACAAAATTGATAATGTAATCCCCCTGCCTGAAAACATAGGCATTTTTTGTGTTCCTATAGTATAGGAAAATGAATGCAGTCGTCCTTTAAATCTAATGTCATTACCCAGGCCTCTGGGAAGATAAGGGGCAAAAGTTTTTGAAGTGTCAACATTTTGAATTTTGGTTCTACCAAGAACTGGTGGAGTCTTGAAAGATCCAGAATGAATCTCCAGGTTCCTTCTTTCTGGGGACTAGGAAGAGGCATGAGTAGAAACCTATGCCTTCCTTTCATGAAAGGACTGGCTGGATAGAGCCCTGATGAGTAATATACTCTAAGAGAGGCCGAATCAGTCATTTTTGCTGTTCTAAAGGGGTAGGAATGCCCAGAAAGGGGGGAGGGTCCAAAACTGAAGAAAGTAGTGCTTTTTGATAATCTGCAGTATCCATTTGTCTTGGGTTATCTGTTCACAATGTTTGGAGGAGGAGGTAAGTCTTCCTCCCAGGAGGGAAGGAAAAATGGGGCTGAGGTGGTTTTTCATGGGAAGAGAAGGGAAGTGCTGAATATAGTCGCATCTGCTACCTGGGAAAAGCTGAGTCCTTAGACCACCACCCCGTGGTCTGGAATGCTGGTCAGTTTGCCACTTTCTTTGATAAAAAGGCCTTTTCTTCCCTGGGTGGTTTAATTTTTTTCTTGTCTGGGCAGAAAGGGTTAGGACTTTCTGAAAGAGATCCTGCTGGTTCCAGAGGTAGGGAAATTGTAGAATTTTTTAACACACCTCATCTGTTTTCCTTTCTTGTCCAGTCTTCCACACACCTTCTCTGCTGTGGGTCCAAAGAGACACTCCTTGTCTAGTAGTGCATCTAGAAGCTCTGCTTTTACATGGACTGACAGAGATTGACTCCTCAGTTAGGCATGTCTCCTCATCTCAGACCCAGTAGTAGTTGTCCTGCATGATTCATCCAATGCATTACAGCCTCATTTCAGTGAGCATTTAGCCACCTGGAGGCCTACACTGTACAATTCCTGGATGTTCCTCTAGAGGCTCTTGTCTTGTACCTCGCTGTATTAGTTTTTATTTCCTCTAGCACTGACTCAAGGTATTTGAGCATATGGAACTGGCAGTTCTGAGCACTCATGGACAGGGTGACTGAGCTGTACATCTTCTTGCTAAACTGGACTATCAGTATACTCTGCCTATCATTTGGCAAGGGATTCTTGGATGCCTGCCTAGATGCTCCCTGGCAGGATTCCATAGACTACACAGGATCTGACACTGGGTTCTTACAGAGATGCCTGTGGGACTCAAGCACCCTGTAAAAGTTATGATGTCAGCAAACATACAAATATATTGTCCATGAATTTGCAAACTAGAGGTAGCCAGGGGTCTAGAGGCAGGGAGGTTTAGCAGACTTCTATATCAGTTTGGGTGTAACAGAATTCCTTACACTCCCAATTAAAGGAGTAACTTATCCTTTGGAGGGCATCACCGAAAGATAAGTCTTTGGTAGGACAAAGCTGAGGACAGAAAGTCTTCCAAGTCTTCACACTGCTGAGATGGAATATGCTCTACAGAGGCTAGTTTCTCTTCATTTTCTGACTCTGAGAAATCTGTATCTCCCTGGGGAGAGGTGCCCATTTTTCTTTTTCACAGGGAGGTTCCTAGCACAGGTTCCTTTTCTAAATTTGGCTTTCTAGACTTCATGAAGTCTATAAAGACTTGTGCTAGCATGATTAGGTCCCTGGGGTGAGACCTGGGTTAAACAGGCAGGTGACTTAGGTAGCACTTGTGAGGACAAATCTTCTTGCTTTTTAGATTTAGGTCCTTTGTGCTTGGGGGGAATGACAAGACCTCAGGTCACAGGTTGGAGGCTGTGACTTCTATCAGGATCCTAGGCAGTTCTTCCTCAACAATTGCCTAAGGAATATTTTCCTCACCCTTGGTCACCAGAACCCTGGTATCAGAAGCTGTGTCTGCTATTGGCATGTGATGACTGGGCTGATGCCATAGTGGCCTCCAGAGGAGCACACCAGAGGACTCTGGTGAACAGGTGAGAGACCAGGGGTCTGCAAAGGCACCTCACCTGAGTCAGCAATCTCCAGATGAGGGGGTGGGGGCAGACAAAGAGATGCCTTCATCCTCTTCCTTTGGGGTTTTGTCTGATTACTTTTTTTGGGAAGATGGCTGTAGAAATGGCAGATTCCACAGCATGCAAAGGCCTACCCCTACCTGAATCTAAATGCTGTTTGAAAGATTTAGCCCTATGTTTAACAGTTTTGTTGTTGAACCTAGTAGAAAGTGAGCAGTTAAGTACATTTTGGTGAAGCTCTAAACAGAATAAACAATAGGAGTGGAAATATTTGTGAGGGATGTTTCCCACACAAAAGGCAATTATTAACTTTGTAAAAGCAAACTTGCAGGATGACACCACGGTAGGCAAAAAACCACAACACTTTATTCGAGAACGTTAGCACTTTCACGTTCAAATGAATGCTTCTTCAGACATAATACAACACATACCAGCTATCTGTTTAAATAGTACTACAAGCCTATTAACTCTTGGGTTCAATTAAATGCATATATCCATGTCAACTCCTCACATGCCAAACATTGAGTGAATCACACAAATTGCTAACGCTCATAATTTTGAAAGTACCGACCTCAAAGTGCTTTTTCTGAAATTGCGGTACAGTGAAGAATGGGATATTTGCCCTTTCCTCACTTTAGTGCGATCTCAGAGTTGGAACATATATTTAGTGGGGGGGGGGGGGGGGCACAGCCCCCCACAATAGGAAGTTCGAGGTCTGAGATGTTCGATATTATGAGCGTTTGCAATTTGTGTGACTCGCTCATATGATATAGACCCCTAGGGAGAACAGTCTCAAACAGAATTTTGTTTCTGCTGTGCCTTGGTACAGGTTACATTACTTCTAGTGCCAGAAATTTTTGAATTCCTAAATGTATAAAGTGCACAGTGGTATAGATCACAGTTACTCAACAAAAAAGGACTCTTTTTTTATGGTGTACTTATACAGGCCTTGTTTGGTGTTTAGAAATTCTGCAACTATAGACAGTACAAAGTGCAAATGGTTGTGTGGCACAAGATAAATGTCTGACATTTTGGGTTTCTTTACGAATTTGTGCTTCTAACCCTGTGGTATAATTTGCTGATCATAATTTGCTCTTGTTATTAACTCCAGAGGTTTTTATACAATGATTTTCCCTTCCTCTTTTTCTGATAGTGCAGGGGAAAGGGGGCTGGGGGGCATTTTGGCCTGAGAGTAGAATAGGAAAGCAGATCCATATAATTGTAGCTGCTTCCTGATGGAACCTGGAGTCCACACTCTTTCCCTTCTGGTCTCCCTGCCATTTACTCTTGTATTAGCCATTTTTTCTTTTCATTTACTTACCTTTACTTTTCTGTAATAGTAAGGGCTTGGTTTAGAGGAGAAGGTCTTATCATATCTGGGCATGGGGGAATGAAAAAGCTGTTTCACTAACTCCATAGTCTTGCCTCTTTCCTCCATTTTCTTGAATACTTGACTAGTGGGGTTCCCAAAGAGCAGTTCCTTACCTAGTGGTGCACTAAGGATCTGCACTTTGACATCCACTGGTAGTGGTTGTACCTCAGCCAGGCATATCTTTCAATAACTGACCCTGTATGATACATCTACAACAAAAATAACCATACCTTATGGAGTGCTTTATCACTTGACTAACAGTCTGGATGAGTTCTAGTAACCTTGTCATGGGATTCCCATCAGACACCTCCCCAATTTTCTATTTTATCTTTCCAGGACAGCAATTTCATACATGGTCATGTGTGCCTAACAAATAATGGCCATGAAAGTCAGAGTGGTAGCTGTGTATACCTTCTTTCCAAACTGAACTAGTACAATGCTTTTCTTGTCATTTTGGAGAGTACTGGGAACAGAAAAGGAACGAATTTGCAAGCCTTTTCTGGATCCACCACATTTTTATACAAATTTATGAGATTCCTGGATATTATAAAGCATATTAGGCTTATTAGGGATATAGGCTATGTGGCCGGCTACTTAAAGGCCAGTGGGAATGTATCCTCAACAGCTTCCCAAACTGGATGAATAGCCACAAGTTTTAAGGACATCCAGGTCCAGTAAATCAAAATGCCTTTTTTGGCCTCTGATGCATCTTTGGTTTCTCATATGAACTGCTGTTTTAACCTGCAGAGGGGGTCGCCAAAAAAAGATTGCCTCTGTGGTGAAGCAGAAGAAATGGTATCTTCTGCAACTGTCATGCTTAGAGCCTGAACAAAATACAAAACAGGTACAGAAATCCATATGAGCACCTGCATTTCTTGGAGCCTCACTAGGCAATACAAGCTGATAAACAATAGCAAGAGCATCAATTAGGAAATAAGAAAATTCCCCAAATGGGGCACTTCCCTGAACTGAGATCTACAGAATAATACTGAACTATGGATGCAATCAAAGTTGTGCATATGTTGTGAACTACAGCAAGAAATATCTAAGATGGCAATGGCAGGTGCCATTTTATACAGGAAGGATACTGATACCACTGAGGGGTGGGTATCTGTCACCCTAGAGGGGAAAGGGCACTGAGCTCTGCAATTCACGGTGGATGTCAAACCTTCAGTGACTCAAGTCCCAGCAGTGTGGACTACTGCAACAGTGATCTAAACAAAGAACATCAGCTAATCACACCAAAAGAAAGGACATTGCTCAGAAGAAAAAAGATGATGAATGCACAAAAGTATAAGATGAAGCCACAAGAAGGAAGTAAGGGCTAAATAGATAAATTTCTCCATTTGTTAAACATCTGTTTGTGTTTGTTTGTTCTGATTTCCTGCCAAGGAATGTATCATATAACTACACTTGGTGGCTTTGCAGTTGCCCACCCCTACTGTAAATTTGATCTGGAACACTCCTCCCAGTCTAGTGTCATTAGCTCATTCTACTTAATACAGAGAGAACATGTGAGAAGGCCAACCCCCTTAGTTTCTTAATCTTGAATTATCTTCTGCTCCTCCTTTCTCCATTTCCACTTTACTAAAAAAATTTCCTAAATTCTAAGCTTGTTTCCTGCCTCTCCTGTAACCAGTCTAGTCCTGATACAGATTTTCTGTATCCAGGACTGTTTGTAAGTTTCTGAACCCTCCAAGCCTTTCTGTGTTGGAGGGAAGCCTTCTAGCTTATCAGTGGGAGTGGTAAGCACTAGGTAGCCTATCTACTGCAAGAGGAGTGGTTTCTGGCCCAGAAATTGTAGAATATTGTCAGTTTGGGCAGTTTTTCCATCTCTTTCAACTTTCTGGTTTAAAAGCCCGTGTTTGCGCTTTTCCCGCCTTTCCTGTAACTAGTCTAGTCCAGACATAGATTTGCTGTATTCAGGACTGTATGTAAGCTTCTGAGCCCACCAAGCCTTTCTGTGTTGGAGGGAAGCCTTCTAACTTATCAGTGGGAGTGGTAAGCACTAGGTAGCCTACCTAGCACAAGAGGAGTGGCTTCTGGCCCAGAAATTGTAGTTTATTGGCTGTTTGGGCAGTTTTTCCATCTCTTTCAACTTTCTGGTTTAAAAGCCTGCATTTACGCTTGTTTCCCACCTTTCCTGTAACTAGTCTAGTCCAGATACAGATTTGCTGTATCCAGGACTGTTTGTAAGCTTCTGAACAGTGCCAAAGTCTGCTCTTCAATTTTTGCCTTAGATCTACTAGTTCTCGTCTCTCCTGCACTTATACTAGTTTATTAGTCTAGCACTTTACCAGACTTCTTGTAGCAATTATTGTAGCACTCAAAAGTGCTACCAGCACTAAACATTCTACAAGGAAACAGCTCCAGTACTTATTATTAATGCCCACCCCTCCAGGCATGTCTAAAGGTCAGTTCCCTGTGCATTCTCCTATTCACCTGGTGTACTTGGGCATCCTGAAGCAATGTAGCAACTGCCTCATGTACACTGACAACCCTCTCCTCTTACCTCCCAACACTCAGACTTGCGAGAGATGCACTCATATATCCAAATTGGAAGCCACGCACTCCCTAGCCAAGACCGGAAAAGCTGGTCAAGAGGAGAAGGTCAACACTTGCATAACACCAAATGGAACACACAGCCCTCTAGAACACACAGCAGCACTGCCTTCATATAAAAACACAAACCGCACACCCACCTTTGCAGAGGCTCTCAAAAATCTATCCAAACAGCACGGACCTCCAAGTCAGAAACGCACTCGACAACAGCACAACACTAATCATGAGACACATAACTCTCCTAAACAGCGTGCCACTCAACCAAATACCCTAAGGCAAAACAGCATGTCCAACACACTAGTCATAGGTGACTTGATAGTGAGGCACACTGATGTCCCACTCACTAGGCTGACTAAGGAGAAAGTAACAGTCAGCTGGCTGTCATGCACCAGGATCCACCACATAACACACGCACTCAGGTTCTTCAACAACAGGTACAAATATGACTCTGTCATTGTACATGTGGGTGTGAATGACCTGAGACGTACCTTCCTGGACTACATGAAATGAGACATGGAGGAGCTCTTGGATTATGTAGCCCAGGTGGGTATGACCCTAGCCCTGAGCAGCATCCTACCATCACCCAGAATGATACCACAATACAAGCAGAAAATGATTGATTTCAACACTTGGCTAAGTTCCTGGTGTCATTCTAAGGGGATCCAGTATCTGTCTACCTGGGATGACATGACTGACAGACCTCAATGCTTTGCCAGAGATAGCCTGCATCTGTCACCCCTGGGCTTCTGGATACTGGCTAAGGTTCTTGCCACTCCAATAGTGCATTTTTAGGTGGTGTTCCAAAGACCAAATTACCACCATAACAGCTACAAACAAATGCAATCTGAGGGTCATGCTGCTCAACGCTAGAAGTCTAAATCTCAAAATGCACTCGCTCGAAGCACTCCTTAAAATGGAGAATATCGACATTTGTGCCACAACAGAGACCTGGTTCAAGGCAGCAAAAAGCACCCCCGCACTAACAGGCTATAACTCATTCCACACCTTTTGGCCCCAGAACATGGACTGAAGCTGCAAAGGTGGTGGTGTTTCCATATTCATAAAGGATGCACACACCTCCAGACTAGTAGCCCAACATAATGCATCTGAGATACTTCAGGTGCAGATAACATTGGGTAAGACAGCGATTCATGTTGTAGCCTGCTATAGGTCCCCAACCATGTCCCAAGACTCACACTCCACGTTAGTAAGCACCTTGGAGAATATTAGGGTCCAACCTAACACCCTCACACTGGGTGACCAACTACTCATCCATTAACTGGGAAAACTATTCGTACTAATACACTTGCCCAACGTTTCCTGGAATTCATTAATTCCAATGCTCTGGCCATGCACATTCTTACCCCCACTAGAGGTAGCAACATCCTTGACCTGGTCATTACTAACATGGGCGAGCGTTGCTCTATACCAAAAGTCAGCTCCTCCCTGGTTAGATCCGACCACAAACTAATCACCTTGGAAATCCACACCCCCCCCCCCCACAAAGTTAACCACCATGAAAAACTTCTCCAAAGCTAACTTTGGGTTGCTAAAAACAGAGGTGGCTAACTTCACAGCAACCATTCCAATGGAGATCAGTTGCATGACCGCTAAATCATACACCAATGTACTGTACGAACATGTACACAAATGCATGGACCTTGCCATACCCAACAGAACCAAGATGCTCCCCTCCAAAAAAAGGAAGCCAATCTGGTGGTCCCCTACCACAAACAAACTCTACAACAGAAGGAGGGAACTGATGCGGAATAAGGTGAAGTCCCAAGACTGGAAAAAACTCCCTTATCAACCTCAACAAAAATCTGAGATCCCTCATCAAATCCTCTAAAGCTAGCTATGAAAACAGAATTGCAGCAGACAGTAAAGACAACCACAAGGCCTTCTATATTTATGTAAAGAATCTACACGGCAATACCCAGATTTGCTCTGAGCTACTGCACAATGGTATCTCCTATACTAAGCCAACAGATATTGCCACTATACTGGACGACAGATTCAGTGCCAACTTTAACCCTCTCTGCCCCCCCGGGACCAATCACAATACCAGTAGATTGCCAAGTACCCAGTATTACTGCTGCACAGGTTAAAACAGTGCTGTCCAAGGCCAAGAATACAGCTTCTATGGGACATGACAATATCCACGACTGTGTTCTACATGAACTACAGAGTGAACTGGCACCTCACCTGTGTGCCTTGTTCAATCACAGCCTCATCTCAGGCCTTGTCCCTAGTGAATGGCGCACTGCTACAGTCATCCCCCTCCACAAAGGAGGAGTGACTACAGACCCTGGGAACTATCGCCCCATTAGCCTGATGAGCCTGATATGCAAAGCTATGGAATGCATCATCAAGGACCTAATAAACAAGGATGTAGGGAATCTCCAAACTCTGGATCCCACACAGTTTGGTTTTGTGAAGTGTAAATCATGCCTGCTCAACTTGGTCAACTTCTTTGAGTCAGTCACCAGAGCTGTTGATGAAGGCAAGGTGGTTCATACATCCTACCTTGATCTGACCAAGGCCTTTGATACCATTCCCCACTCAGGAATCATAGAAAAACTCACTAAGCTAGGCATCAATCTCCTATATCACTAGGTGGGTTGCAAACTGGTTCACAGGTAGAACCCACAGTGTGAATGTAGCGGACTCCAAGTCAGACTGCCGACCAGTCACGAGTGGAGTCCCACAGGGTTTGGTTCTGGGTCCTCTCCTGTTTGGTATCTACTTATTTGAAGTCCAGGCCAACATGAAGGGACTCTGGCTGACAAAGTTCTCAGATGATTGCAAGTTGGGAGCTATTATTAACTCCCCGAGTGATGCTGATTTCCTACAGAAAGGCCTCACTGAGACCAATGACTGGTGTCAGAACCATGACCTTAAGCTCAATGCCACAAAATGTGTCATCAACCCCTTTGGGAAAAACCGGGTTCCCATGAATGGTAGTCCACTGAACACAGAAGGCGTTATAAGAGATCTGGGAACACAGGTTGACAGCAACCACTCTTCTGACCACCACATTGCCACTGTGATCATAAAGTCCTTCTATGTGGCACAGCTCATTACTAAGGGTTTTGCATCCAGGAAAAAAGAGGTTATTGCCTCCCTCTACTCTTAACTGTACTTAAACTGAAAGCATATTCTGTAATTAACATAACTTGTAACTATGTCACCAAGCTCTGCTTCCAATCTGATGTCTCTTACTTTTAATTGTGTCTGTCCATGAGAACTGTGAGTCCCTACTAGGGAATACTACTAAGCCATTGATATAATCACTTTGTTTTTATAATAGTTTGCTAACTTCTGTGTAATCTATGTAAGTTTGTCTATGTGGAGCTTTTCTCCCCGGGCCTCTGCTGAAAATGGACATGTATCCAGTCGGACTATCCCGGTAAACAAATGTAAAATAAAATAAATAAATAATATTCTTCCCTCATTAGGCCAATTATTGAGTACAACGCCCCATTTGGCATGTACCTCACTAAACACCTGCAACAACTGGAGAGGCCGCAAAAGTACCTCACAAAGAGGATCCCAGGCCTTAAACATTTGTCCTATATGGACAGACTAAAAAAACTCCAACTATTCTCCGTCTCATATCACTACTTAGAGGCAATCTCTGCTTGACTTACAAAGCCATGTCTGACCCAGCTCTGTTAGAAATGCTACATCTAAAGAAACCCCAATCCCTCCGCACTACACGGTCCAGAGATCTCAACCTCATTACCACAATCAACAGAACATGCTGGAGGGACAGGTTCATAACCCAGAGACTGCCCATGATATGGAATAGACTTTCCATACATGTCAAGCAGAGCACCTCACTGGCTCTCTTCAAGAGAAATCTTGATGAGTGGATGGGAAACAGAAAATTCACGCCAGGGATCACTCCAGTGGCTTTATTCAACAGAGGTACTGGGAATTAAGGTCGGGTGGCACGATGCCAGGGTAATCCTATGGGCTACCTATGAACACACCTATGAACAAATGATAGAAGAAAGGAGGAAAAAGAACACAACAGAATAAATATTGAAAGTGGTAAACGGAAAACATTGACACTACAGAAATTCACACTTCCTTTGGATCTAGTTTCATGAAAAAGGAGTAGAAAGTGTCAAAACAGGAAGGAGAGCAGTGGACATGTGGTGTAGAACGTTTGGCACCTTTGAGAGGACAAGACACATGACACATACAGCATGCCACAGAGGATCAGAAGGTCAATAAAACCCAAAAAGTCAGAAGTTTGGTAAAATAAATGAACAAAGCAATTAGGACTGTACCTAGAGACCCATGCGACATAACAGAAGTAAACAGGATATATTACTGTTCAGCTAAATTAATTGATAAAGTTCTACCATAAGAACACAGGGTAGTAAGGGAAAGGAAGGGAGAAATCAAATACCGTCATGGAAGTATCGTATAGAGAAAACCATAAAGCAATTAAGACAAGAAGTGTCACTGTTAGAAGAACACAGAAGAGGGAACAGATCAAGAAAAATACTAAGATAGATGTGATAAAAGCGATGCGCACTGTGAAAACACACCAGGATCTATCATGCACTGTCACAAAAAACAAACTAAAAATCTCAGCACAGGTGAAAAAAATTAGAAGACACAGATAAATATAAAGGAAAAGTACAAAATAAGCAATTTATTGATGACCCAAAAAAGTTTTATAGACAATTGGTAAACAAGGTAAAAGGAGCTGAAAGATGCCAAAAAAAGAAGAAATTGATACATTTTGGAGTATCTATGAAGATCCTGTTGAACATAACACAGATGCTAAGTAGACAGAAGTAAAAGAAAGAATAAGAAGTTTAAAGGTACAGGATATGGGGTTATCCTGCTCCCGGTAGCCCTCAGTCGGCCCGAATACCAGAGTCCTCGGTATATGTCGTCGGCTGTAAAACTGATGTCAGAACGTCAGGTGGGAGGCAGCCAATGCCATTTCCTCAGTTTTTCTTGCCTTAACGGTCAGGAGCCCCCAAAAGAAGGCTAACCCAGGAAGGAAACATTCTGGAAACATGCCATCCAAAAATAACTTATCTAGTCTGTGCCTTAGGAAAAAAGGGGGAATGGAGGGTGGGAAACCAGGATTGCAACAGTGAATACACTCGAACATCTACATTTACGGTAAGTGTACACAACTGCACTATGTTATTCGTGTTTCACCATTGCAGTCTTAACATATGGGTTGATTCCCAAAGCCCAGGAAAAAAAAAACAAAAGGGGGGACGAAGAATCACAGATTGGTAAGGAGGCCTTGCAAAACTGCAGAGGCAAAACCAGCCCTGGATTTAGAAAACAAAGGTAGATTGTAATGCTTTGTGAAAGTATGGACAGAAGACCAAGTAGCTGCTTCTAGAATATCCTTAGTAGGCACACCTCTCAAAAAAGCTGCAGAAGTAGAGGCTGCTCTAGTAGAATGGGTCCTAATACCCTGAGGGGGAACCTTCCCATGCTGCAGGTAACAAAAGTGAATACAATGAGCAATCCATTTGGAGATGGTTTGTTTCGAAATAGCTTTACCCTGAGCCCCAGGAGCAAAACTAACAAACAACTGCTCAGACTTCCAAAAGGGTTTAGTCCTGTTTAAGTAAAATCTCAGTTGTCTATGCACATCAAGAGAGTGCAGAATCATTTCCCCTTTATTCTGGGGAGTATTGAAAAAGGTAGGCAGGTGAATAGACTGGTTAAGGGTCAGACTGGAAACCACCTTAGGCATAAAGGAGGGATTAGTTCTCAGAGAAACCCGATCTGTATGAAAAATAATGAAAGGTTCTACTGCCATTAAGGCTTGCAGCTCCGAAACTCTTCTGGCAGAAGTAATAGCCAAAAGAAAGGCAGTCTTCCAGGACAGAAACTTTAATTCTGCAGAGGCAGCAGGTTCAAAGGGAGGTACAGTAAGCTTCTCCAGGAGAAAATTAAGATCCCAAGCAGGAGTAGGAGCTCTTCTGGGAGGTCTAAGATTGCTAGCTCCCCCAGGAACTGCTTCATCAAGGGGTGAGAAAAAATTGGTTGCTCAAAAGAACAATGAGCAGAAATTACTGAAGCATGAATTTTGATTGAAGAAAAGGAAAGTCCACCATTAAGCAAACCTGCTAGATAATCAAGAATGAGGGAAAGAAAGGTTGAGAAGAGTCTTCTCCTTTAGCCTGCATCCAAGAGCAAAATCTCTTCCATTTATCTGCATAGGATTTCCTGGTGCTAGGCCTCCTGGCCTTATGAAGAACTTCAACCACCTGCTGGGAAAGATTTAAAGTATTAGCCAGGCAGTTAAATGCAGAGTTTGAAGATGAGGATGAAGAAACTTTCCCCCTTCCTGAACCAACATATCTGGTACTGGGGGAAGATGTCAAGGCTGAGCTTGGGAAAGGCTGAGAAGAAGGGGATACCAATGCTGCCCGGGCCAATCTGGTGCTATAAGAATAGCCTTTGGTTTTTCATCCCTTATCTTTAACAGCACTCTGGAAAGAAGAGGCAGAGGAGGGAAGGCATAAATTGAGAGTTGTGTCCATGGGAAGGACAAAGCGTCCACTCTCCAAGCATTGTTGTGAAACTTGAAACAAACACGAAGAGGCCAGCAAATAGGTTTCACCGTTTATTAGAGGTACAAAAACGGACCAAAAGGTACCGTAAGTTAAACAGAGATACTCATACTAGTTTCGGCCCCCGCCTTCTTCAGTGAGTATAAGTAGACAAAATGATATGAATATACACCAGCGTCAGTATAAATACTTTTGTTAGCCAATGGGAATGAAGACATTCAAATTATGCTCTCAGCTCAAAATTAAGTTATAAGAAAAACATGGTAATGCAGTATGATGAACCAAAAAAGGTTATATCCAATTTATGGATAAGATTACATAAAGCTAACACCTAACAAAATATAACATGAACAAATAAAATAAAAAATATAAAAATATGCAATCCAAGACCATAAAACAATATATGGTCTAGGCAAAAAAGCAAACCAAATAGAATAAGATGTGTAAACATATGATCAAAAATTATGATGCCCAGAAGCACACCCCTGGCCAAATGTAATATAAGCAATTAGTGAACATAAAAATATGTAAATAAATCCAGAGATATGGATTAGAGAACAATACAAAAATATGAAAAATAATAAATAAATAAGAATGCAACCTCAACATCCAAATATTGAATCCTGTAAATTGTATAACTGCAAATAATTGCAGTAGTACAACCATATACACAGGTAATAATGAAGTGTTAAATATCTTGAATTATAAATGGTCATTCAGACCAGGCGGAAAAAGGGCACCAAGATGTGTGATCCAGTATTTTTCTTTATGGCTCAGTATTCCCGGCCAACCTGTCATGTTATTTCTATTGCCAGTAATTTTATCAATAATGGTAAACATGAACTTGGCACTTGGATGTTGGACCGTATGTAAATATAGTGCATTGGATGTTTTGTGGTTCCTAATGTCACTGCGGTGTTCACCAATTCTGATTCGTAGTGAACGTGATGTTTTACCAACGTAAAAAGATTTACATTGGCATGTGGCCAAGTATATAACCCAGCTTGTTGAGCAATTACCAAAGATCCTCATATCATATACTTTACTAGTATTGGAACTCGTGAATTGTTTCAACTGGCTGACATTACCACAAGACACACAATGTCCACATCGAAAAGTTCCTATTAACTCATCCCCCATGATGGTAAGTTGCTTGTATTTGGCTGCACCACTTTCCCTATGTTTGTAATGGGAAAGCATGCCACCCAATGTTTTACCTCTTCTAAATGAAAAAGAGCATTGGTTATCCAGGATTCCCTTCAGAAAGTCATTGGCTAATAAAATATTCCAATTATTGTTGACAGCTTGCCTAACTGTTTGGTAGTTTTTACCTAGAGTAGTGATGAGTCTAATATTTTCCCTACTTGGATGTTGACTTTTGTCCCTGTATTCCAACAGTGTGGCCCTATCCTGTCTGTCTGACCAAATTCTAGCAGATTCAATGTCAGAGATACAGTATCCTCTATCCAAAAATCTTGATTTCAGATCAGATTTGGCAACTGTGTAGTCTTCTGGAGAGGAATTGATTCTACGAATTCTCAAATACTGAGATTTAGGGATGTTGCGGATGGTGTGACGTGGATGCATACTCTGAGCATGTAATAGAGTATTAAACTGGGGATATTTGCGGTGAATTTTAGTATTGAGTGTGTGATCAATATTCCGATATATAGTTACATCCAAAAAATCAATCATCTCCTTATGGAAAGTCACCGAAAATTCAATTCCCCAGATGTTATTATTGAGATATTCCAAAAATTCTTTGAGATAGTCCTCATCCGCACGCCACACCATCCAGCAATCATCAAGATATCTCCTCCATATGTCCATTTCCACTAGAAATATGTTATGTAAGGGTTATAAATGATGTATTCCTCAAGGTAGCCCATAAAAGGATCTGCATAGATGGGGGCAAAAGAAGCCCCCATGGCCGTACCTTGCAGCTGCCAATAGCATTCCCCTTGAAAATAAAACACATTTTTGGTCAGGACATGTTCTGTTAGGCAAATAAGTAGGGTATTGAAACCCGGAGGGTAAAGTTCCGCTCTAGTAAGCCAATATTCTAAAGCCTGAAGCCCGGCCCAATGTGGTATACTGGTATAAAGAGATTTTACATCCAATGTACACATTAACCAATTGGGCTCGAGCTGACTGTTCTCAATAATTTTCAAAAATTGCGTGGTATCCTGAATTCTCGCTCTAACCATTGACAATAAAGGTTTGAGAAATTGGGTTACATTCTGCTTACAGGTCTTTTGACCGTTGGGCTCTAAAAATATCGTCAAACCAGGTACTGTGAATCTTTACATTGACCAACTATATTTTTGGTAATCATAACGGCATTGATTACCGCTACGGTGTGTGCTCTTTTTTTCGAACTCGTGTGGATGTCATGATATATTCTCTGCTATTTTGAACTTGGCTCGTTTCTATTTTTTACGATGGTATTGAGGGCCTGGTTGCATTTGATGTATATGCGGATATGAGGGCATGTTTACAGCTGGCCATTTTTTATAATCCTATATATCTCACGGCATGTTGTGAAATTAAGCTTCCTATTTGAAAATTTTCAAACTTTCGTCTAGATCTACGAGTTCAATATCATTACATATTTTTTCATATACTTTGTTAAAAGATTTCCAACCTTGCTTGGCGGATCATATCAGTGGGCGCAACTATTTCAATTTATTTTGAAATTATGTGAACTTTGTTCTACAATTTTGTATTGGTCTACATAGTGGGCCGGTGTTGCATTTGGTGTATACGACAGTACGTGAAGAACTGTTCATAAAGCATCATTCCTCAAGCCATATACCCTGTAGATGGATGTTCACGGATGAATGGACTGTAGTGTATTAATCTGGGACAATTTTTCTGTATTCATGAAACTTTTATGGACATTCTCTTTCTTTTTTGTCAACCGGAAGCAATTTGTTGTTGTACACTGTTTTATGATCAGGTGGCATTTACAAATGACCATGATGGGGATCATTTATACATGTTGAATACTTGGGACAAGTACAATATTGTTATTCAGACCTTTGGGTCAGAGAGATATACATTTGTCACTGGTCGGATTTCAAGTATTGTGAGATTTATTATCTTATTTAACATCTTGATACTGTTTAATGTCACTATTTATATGGCATTTGTTATTGGTTGTACCTAAAGAATATTTTTCATGATTTGGACCTTGAAGTCACAAACTATTGCCTGATTGCCCACATCACATCAAAATTGTGTGACTAATGACAGTTTTTGATTTTTTATGGTGATATATATGCACACTTCTCTATTATTTAGATATTTAGTGCATAAGGGTAATAGATTGGTCCAATATTTTTTCAACAAATATTTTTTTAATAAATAATATAGGCCTCTCTACATTTTCAGTTATATTATAATTTTCCATGTATGTATAACATTATTTAAGGTGGATAATTAAGACACTATAGCTATAACATTGGCATGTTCTATGGATCTTTATACTAGTTTTTTGTCATTAGGAAGATGATGATTGTAAATACCATTTTCTGGTTATAACTTTTATGAATATATTTGACTATATATGTAGGCAGTCTAATACGTCTTGAATATATTTTTTTCAGGATATGTTTATAGATTGAACCTTACATATTATGAGAAAATACATTTTCTCCTAGTGACATGGAATGACTTTTTCCACTTATATTAGTTGATTGTTAGTTTGTATATGGTCCACTTAACATAGGTTTACATACTGGTAGATATTGAAGTTTACTTTAGACAGGTTGAGTATGCTTTTTAGCTACTCTTTTTGACAATAGAATATTGTCCCACTTATATAGGTCTATACTCCAGTAGACATTTAAGTTTACTATACCAGTATGCTTTTCAGTCATTCTCTTTGAGAATAGAATATTGCCCTACTTAATATAGGCTATACACTAGTAGACATTGATGTTTTTCTAGATAAGTTGGGTATGCTTTCTTGCTATTCTTTTTGATAATATAATATTACCTATTTTTTGTGTATACCATCTGTTTCTTATACATTATAAGCTACCCATTGGTTTTGGACTTACGAACATCATAGGTTTTGTCCACTCTAATTTGGGAACTGGTTATATTAAATACCTATTCTTGTATGTTAAACTATAACAGTGTTTCACTTGGATGTTACATACCATGGTTGGTCACACACAGGCCTAATTATACTTAGGGTCCATCACACTGGGTATTGGACTAAAACATTTTGTATATTGGATTTCAGGTATAACCACTCGAGGACTCTACATATGATACATTGGGGTACTTGGTTTAAAAACTGGTCCCAATAATATTTCTATATTTGATTAATTGCCTATTTTGTGCAATAACTCTGGATTTTCTGGTCCTGTCCTTGTTACACTTATTTTTCTATTCTTTATCATTTTTACAGTTTACTCCTTGAACAAGCCCTCTTTATAATATGGATCTTGACAAAATGGTGGATGGATTGTGTGCTGATAGGGAGGATTTAGCCATTTTTGGTCTTAACCATATCCCAAGCAACAATCCCAACCAACCGATTATTAACACAATTGATGATTGCGAGGTATCCTTTAAGAATTTGGAAAAGGGCCTCAAGGGATTGAGAGCCAATATTTGGCATCTCAGGCTGTTTAAGGCCTATATTTATAAAAATATGGCACCCAGAGGACTACGCATTAAATTGCACCCACTTGTAGGCAGATCTGAAGAGAGGCTTACAGAGGAATGGGATGCAGCTCTTCGAGAAGGCTCTATGGTCTTTGTTAAAATTCTCGCTTCCTATTATGAAAGAACAATAGACTTGTGTTTATCGGAGGTTAAAGATCTTGCTAATGAATGCAAGAAACATGAATCAAGTCCTAAGTATCTTGAACTTCTCGGCAAATTGTCCAAGGAGTTAACTGTATATGATACTACCATTAAGGAAAGAAAAATTAAGAAATTTAACCGGGATACTAATGATTATGATAAGGGACATCCTTTTCAAGTACAAAGAACTGTTAGATTTCAGGAGAATGTCCCTAGTGTAAACAGGGGCAGGACCAGAAAAAGACCCAGATCTATACTCAAGAATAGGGACCAGTTTCACACAAGTACCTCTGGAGAGGAGTCTTCTTACACTGACAGTGAATCCGGTAACATTGCTAACTCCCCACTAAAAAAGAAAACTAATACTAAATACCCTTTAGGTATGGGAGGAAATCCAGAGGGGGGAGGAAACACAGACACAAACATATCTACAGAGTCCATGACGGGACTAATTCAAGCATTACTGAAATAACCACTACAGCCTTTAAGAATGTTTTGAACTTATCAGACTATGTACTTACGGAAGATCAAGAAAAAATTTTGAATAAAGGACTTAACTTTGTTCCTAGTTTCTTTTCTGATGAGTACCGAACTACACTTGATGTCCTTGATTTTTGTCGTAGACTTAACCTCAAATTGTTTTTTGCTGAACAGGATAGTACCAATACTCAAAGATCTACTGATTTTACATTCCATAAGTCCACATTTCAACCACCCATGAATAAAAATGTATCTATTTTTCAACAAGCGGTGCTAAAAGACTTACATTTTCCGCTTTTTGAAACTTCAATTGGCAGGGACAATGTCACCATATCAGAAAGGGAGGCTTTATCGGAACTTCGAGCCAATCATAATATAGCTATTCTTCAAGCTGATAAGGGTGGTGCAGTAGTTATTCTTAATATGGACTATTATGTTACTGAGGGTTTACGACAATTATCGGATGAACACTGCTATATGAAAATGACTATAGATCCAACCAGTCAATTCAAGCGTGAAATTGATCTATTTTTAGAATCAGCATTGGAGGAGGGCATTATCACATCCAAAACTGTACAACATTTACAAGTTAAAGATCCTGATAGACAAATTTTATATTTGCTCCCTAAAATACACAAATCAATCACACACCCACCAGGAAGGCCAATTGTTTCTGGCCATGGCTCCCTCACTGAACCACTGTCAGCATTTTTAACCCAATTTCTCAAACCTTTATTGTCAATGGTTAGAGCGAGAATTCAGGATACCACGCAATTTTTGAAAATTATTGAGAACAGTCAGCTCGAGCCCAATTGGTTAATGTGTACATTGGATGTAAAATCTCTTTATACCAGTATACCACATTGGGCCGGGCTTCAGGCTTTAGAATATTGGCTTACTAGAGCGGAACTTTACCCTCCGGGTTTCAATACCCTACTTATTTGCCTAACAGAACATGTCCTGACCAAAAATGTGTTTTATTTTCAAGGGGAATGCTATTGGCAGCTGCAAGGTACGGCCATGGGGGCTTCTTTTGCCCCCATCTATGCAGATCTTTTTATGGCCTACCTTGAGGAATACATCATTTATAACCCCTTACATAACATATTTCTAGTGGAAATGGACATATGGAGGAGATATCTTGATGATTGCTGGATGGTGTGGCGTGCGGATGAGGACTATCTCAAAGAATTTTTGGAATATCTCAATAATAACATCTGGGGAATTGAATTTTCGGTGACTTTCCATAAGGAGATGATTGATTTTTTGGATGTAACTATATATCGGAATATTGATCACACACTCAATACTAAAATTCACATAAATATCCCCAGTTTAATACTCTATTACATGCTCAGAGTATGCATCCACGTCACACCATCCGCAACATCCCTAAATCTCAGTATTTGAGAATTCGTAGAATCAATTCCTCTCCAGAAGACTACACAGTTGCCAAATCTGATCTGAAATCAAGATTTTTGGATAGAGGATACTGTATCTCTGACATTGAATCTGCTAGAATTTGGTCAGACAGACAGGATAGGGCCACACTGTTGGAATACAGGGACAAAAGTCAACATCCAAGTAGGGAAAATATTAGACTCATCACTACTCTAGGTAAAAACTACCAAACAGTTAGGCAAGCTGTCAACAATAATTGGAATATTTTATTAGCCAATGACTTTCTGAAGGGAATCCTGGATAACCAATGCTCTTTTCATTTAGAAGAGGTAAAACATTGGGTGGCATGCTTTCCCATTACAAACATAGGGAAAGTGGTGCAGCCAAATACAAGCAACTTACCATCATGGGGGATGAGTTAATAGGAACTTTTCGATGTGGACATTGTGTGTCTTGTGGTAATGTCAGCCAGTTGAAACAATTCACGAGTTCCAATACTAGTAAAGTATATGATATGAGGATCTTTGGTAATTGCTCAACAAGCTGGGTTATATACTTGGCCACATGCCAATGTAAATCTTTTTACGTTGGTAAAACATCACGTTCACTACGAATCAGAATTGGTGAACACCGCAGTGACATTAGGAACCACAAAACATCCAATGCACTATATTTACATACGGTCCAACATCCAAGTGCCAAGTTCATGTTTACCATTATTGATAAAATTACTGGCAATAGAAATAACATGACAGGTTGGCCGGGAATACTGAGCCATAAAGAAAAATACTGGATCACACATCTTGGTGCCCTTTTTCCGCCTGGTCTGAATGACCATTTATAATTCAAGATATTTAACACTTCATTATTACCTGTGTATATGGTTGTACTACTGCAATTATTTGCAGTTATACAATTACAGGATTCAATATTTGGATGTTGAGGTTGCATTCTTATTTATTTATTATTTTCATATTTTTGTATTGTTCTCTAATCCATATCTCTGGATTTATTTACATATTTTTATGTTCACTAATTGCTTATATTACATTTGGCCAGGGGTGTGCTTCTGGGCATCATAATTTTGATCATATGTTTACACATCTTATTCTATTTGGTTTGCTTTTTGCCTAGACCATATATTGTTTTATGGTCTTGGATTGCATATTTTATTTTTTATTTTATTTGTTCATGTTATATTTTGTTAGGTGTTAGCTTTATGTAATCTTATCCATAAATTGGATATAACCTTTTTTGGTTCATCATACTGCATTACCATGTTTTTCTTATAACTTAATTTTGAGCTGAGAGCATAATTTGAATGTCTTCATTCCCATTGGCTAACAAAAGTATTTATACTGACGCTGGTGTATATTCATATCATTTTGTCTACTTATACTCACTGAAGAAGGCAGGGGCCGAAACTAGTATGAGTATCTCTGTTTAACTTACGGTACCTTTTGGTCCGTTTTTGTACCTCTAATAAACGGTGAAACCTATTTGCTGGCCTCTTCGTGTTTGTTTCAAGGTTGGTTGGCCGAGCAAGCCGTACGTGCGAGGACTGGTGTTTGTTTTTATTGTTGTGAAACTCCCTGGTGCAGAAGGTTGGAAGGAGATGATTGGTGTGAGAGGAGAAAAGATCCACCTGAGGAGTGCCCCAATGCTGAGTGATTTGATGGAAAATGATCTTGTTCACTTGCCACTCGTGAGGATCCAGAACATGTCTGCTCAATTGATCCGCCAATGAGTTTAGCCTCCTTGGAAGATACTGGGCTATGAGATGTATGCCCATGGAAGCTGCTAAGGACCATAGTCTCATGCTGTGTCTGCACAAAGGGTAAGAGTGCGTCCCCCCCTGCTTGTTGATGTACGACATGACTGTGGTATTGTCTGTCCTGATCAGAAGAGTCCCACGGTAGAGTAGGTCCTTGAAAGCCAGCAAGGCCTGCTGCACTGCCATCAATGCTTTTAAGTTTATGTGCAGATGAATCTGTTGAGTGCTCCAAGTCCCCTGTATGCCCCTGCCTTCCAGATGTGCCCCCAATGCATAATCTGAGGCGTATGTGGTGAGAGTCTGGCTGGCAGGTGGTGGGCGGAAAGGCAGACCCTTGTTCTGAGAACAGGCTGTTATCCACCAGCGAAACTCCATTTGTAGACAGGGAATAAGGGGAAGAATCAAGTCCAAGTCCTGTGTGTGTTGACACCAAAGGTTCTTGAGGTACAATTGAAGTTTTCTCATATGCAGCCTTGCATATGGGATCATCAGGATACATGAAGCCATGAATCCCAGTGCTTGCAGGAATTGCCTTGCAGAGTGCTGGCTCATGCTTGCCAAGTTCTTGAAATAAGCCGACAGACCTTGCTGTTTGTCTTGAGGGAGGAATACCATCTGGGTGGCTGTATTCAGACTCGCTCCCAGGAAAACAATCTCCCTTGTAGGAACCAACTTTGACGTCTTTTCGTTGAGAGTGTAACCCAAGGAAGTGAGAATGTTCTTCACGAAGTCCAAATCCTTTTTTAACTGTTCTGGGGAGTTTGCTTGAATGAGACAGTTGTCCAGGATAAATTTGAATGTTTCTCTGCCTGCAAAAAGCAATGGCTGGCGCCAGGCACTTTGTGAAAACTCTGGGAGCAGTAGAAAAGCAAAAGGGCAGCGCAGAGAATTGGAAGTGTTGATTCCCAGCCCTGAAACGAAGAAACTGTCTGCAACTTTCCCTTATTGGGATGTGCAGATAAGCCTCCTTGAGATCCAAAATTACCAGCCATGAATCCTTGTCCAGCATTGGCAGTAACTGTTGAAGAGTGAGCATCCTGAATTTGGGAATCACCAGAAAAGAGTTTAGAATAGACAGATCCAGAATAGGGTGCCAGGTGCCCCCTTTTTTGGGTACCAGATAAAGTCTTGAATAAAAACCTAGGCCTGCCTGATTTGCAGGAACTGGCTCTATAGCACCCATAATCAATACAGAAGAAATTAGATTCTCTACCTCTGCCCTGAGAGTTCTGGTTATGTCTGGGTACCCTTGTAGAACAGGGAAGGTGTGAAAATAAAACTTGTAACCTTGGTTTACTATTCTGAGCACCCATTTGTCATCTGTGATGGTAGACCATACCTCTGTGAACCTGGCTAACCATCCACCCAAAAGAAACCCTGGGCCCGCAGGGGTAGGCACAAGAAGGCCGGAGTCATTGAGAATGCTTGCTTTGGGAAGCTGGCTTAGAACTTTCTGATTTAGCAGAAGAAGGATGCCATTGTTTAGCCCTTTGAGGGGCAGAAGCCTGCCCTCTAGAAGATCTGAAACCCCTAGGCCTAGAGCAACCCTGCTTGCCAGGATCAGGGAAAGACCAATTCTTGGAAGGATAATGCCTACTAAACCGAGGAGGGTGAATCTGAAGGAAATCTTTTACAGCTTGCATAGATGTCGCCTTATCCTCCAACTTTTTCAGTACCTCCTCAGCCTTATTACCAAAGAGGTTGTCTTTGTGCAAAGGAACATCCAGCAATTTAGACTTTACAGGTTCAGAAAGAGACTGCTCCCTAAGCCAAGCATGCCTTCTAATAATGGAACCAGTGGCTGCTGCTCTGCAGGAAGCCTCCAAGGTGTCAAAACCACAATGAAGTGAATGCTTATTAACTAGAGTGGCAGAATTTAGTAAATCTTGTAAGTCTTTGTTCTCCGACATGAAGGAACATCCCCAAGCTTAGCCTTAATAGCCTCCAAAGTATGCTGCTGATACTTAAGCATGTGAAAAAGGCAATTCAAAGATCTAATGGCAAGAGTTAGACATATAGACTTTTTTAACCCACCTGTCCAAGGCCCTAGACTCCTTATCAGAAGGTACAGGGTTTTTAGCAATAGTAGCCTTAACACCCTTGGGACCTTGAGAAATAAACTCAGGATCGGCAGTAGGATTTTTAAAAAGAAATTGATGAGAATCAGGAACCCTATAATACCTATCAGGTTTTCTGGGAGCAGAAGGAACAGAATTAGGAGTTAAATAATTTTCCATGAAAACATCATCCACAGCTTCCAAAACAGGAGGTATAGCCAGAGGTTTATGCTGTGGCAAATCCAAAAATTCCCAGAGTCTCTTCTTAGACTGAGGAAGATCCTGACTTTTCCATTTAAAGTGCTCCCTAAGAGTATTCAAAGTATCCCCAAAGGAAAAATCTTCTGGAGGGAGGCAGAAGGGATAGAGTCCTCAGCATCAGAATCCTCAAAACTAGAAAAAAGTTGAGAATTTCCTTCCTCACCAGCAAAAATACTGGAAACCTCAGAATCTGAGACAGACAAAACATCAGGAGACAATTCCCTAGTCCTCATGGAAGGGGGGGGGGCAGCCCCTAATAAGGGAAAGAAGATCACCAGCCATCTTTACCAACTGGGAATGAGGCACAGGAGGGGAGGCCGATGCCTGCTTGTGGGTAGATTTGCAGCTGGATGGTTTGCTAGTAATCCAGAGGGACTCGGGAGGCCTAGCAACTGCAAAAGTCTAAGCTAAGGTAGTCGGTCTGGTTCTGGTCTCATGTCGAAGAGAAGAGGCATCAGAAGCTGGTGCCTGCATAGTGGCTCCAGACCCATCTGAGGCGGTAACAAGCAGAGGGTCTGAAGACAAAATAGCAGCCTGTGGCATGGAGGACTCCATAAAGGTCTCGGCAGAGGCCTACAGCTGAAAATCTGCAGACTGTAGGGGACAGCGAAAGCACCTAACTACCGCTGGGCCGACGACTAATTTCACCAGCACATAGTCAGCACATTTAACCCTAGGCCTGTTGCAGTCCTTGTCCTTGCATTTCCTAGGTATATCCGAAGTCAGGAGACCAGAAGACGCCATACCAATGAACTTAGGCCAGACTCCGAAATGCTTATATAAAATCTTAGCTCTACAGCATATGGTATGTGAGTTGAAGGAAGCACAGAGATCACAGTTAGGGACGTCATGCTCAAGGCCCAAACAAGTTATACAATAGGAATAAAAATCACGGTGCGGAATCTGTTTTCCACAGGCAAGACTGTTATTAACTTTTTCTGACATTCGTTAAAGCAAGAAAAGAGGGTCCCCAACGGGGACCATCTGAGGGTGTCTTCAACTTGGTAGACGGAATGCAGAAAGAAGGTAAATGGCCGACCGGCACTAGTGCGAATTGCATCTACTTCGGACTCCGCGGCAAGAAAGACTGGGGAAATGGCATCGGCTGCCTCCATTTATACCTGACATTCTGACGTCAGTTTTACAGCCGATGGCAGCCGACGTCATATACCGAGGACTCTGGTATTCGGGCTGACTGAGGGCTACCGGGAGCCGGATAACCCCATATGTTAGGACTGCAACAGTGAAACACAAAGAACATCTATTTATATGCACACCCTGAACAAAAACCAACCTGGCTAAGAACAGAAAAAACAATGCTCCTACTTAAGAGTGAACCTGCAAGCTACCCTAAAATTATAGACCAATAACTTGCCTTCCGACGACTATACGTGGGAATTGATGCTGACAGAGTTTATTAGAAGAAAACTCAGCTATGGCAGTAGAACAAAAGGGCAATAAAAAAAGTCATATGGAACAAAGGTTCATTTGTTATTTAATAAAATCATAATGGAGAACTGTAAAAAGGGGAAGAATCTAAGTATGGCATGGATTGACTACAAAAAAAGCATTTGATAGTATCCCACATTCATAGATAAGAGTGCTTAAAATGTATAAGCTGCACCTTACACTGCTTGACTACATTACAGTGACCATGAAACTGTGGCAGAATACTTTGCAATTAAACCATGATAAAGGACAAATTATTATCCCAGGGACAAAAAGTCAAAGGGGGATATTCCAGGGAGACTGTCACCGCTGCTATTCTGCCTTGCCCTTAATCCATTAAGCTGTCTTCTAAACAGCATAGGTCATGGCTACAATTTGGCACCTAGAAAAGAACAAAGTGTAAAGACTTCTCATCTTCCCTTTATCGATGATGTAAAACTGTACAGATCATCATATGAGGAACTGAACGCACAACTGCCAGCTGTCAAAACTTTTTCAGATGATATAAGACTATCATTTGGCCTTGATAAATGTGCAAAAGCAACCTTTAAAGCAAGAAAACTGCAGCAACAAGAAAACATCACTTTGGGACAAGAATGTGATATAAAAGAACTTGAGCAAGAGAGAGTATATAAATATTTGGGAAATGATGAAGGATTAACAATAAAACATGAAGAAATGTGAATAAAATTTAGTAAGGAATACTTTAGAAGACTTAAATTAATCCTGAAAACAGCACTGACATCTAGGAACAAAATCCAAGCTATAAATCAGTTTGCTCTTTCTGTCCTAACTTACAGTTTTGGAGTGACTGACTGGCCCCAAAATGTGCTGGATAGATTAGATAGGAAAACAAGAAGGATGATTCATGCTCACCAAATCATTTATAAAAATCAGTGCATACCAAGACTATATATTCCCCGTTCTGAAGTAAGGATGGGCCTCCTGGAAATTGATTACATGTACAGATATCTGCTGAGCTCACAAGACCCAAACATAGTGAAAGTTTTGAAACATGAGGAGAATAAATCTAAGATGACTTCTCTATTTAATCAAGCAGAAGCATATCGGCGTCAAATGAGAATGGAAATCAAACCAGAAGTAGATAAAAATCAGACGGCAACTGAATGTGCCAAAAAACAAAAGAAAGAATATATAAGGTGAAGGACCAGACGAGAAGGCAAGATATGTGGAAAATGCATAAATATAGTTGCAAGTATAGAAAACTTCTGGAAGAATCTCATGTTGATAGGAATGAATGCAGGAATGGTTATGGAGAGGCGAATTCAAACCAAGAAATGAAAGGTTAATATTGGCAGCCCAAGATAGTGGGCTGCGTACACGTTGGTTTAAGTCCATTGAACGTTGCCAAAACAAATGTTATGTTTTGTAAAACCGAAATGGAAACAGTCGCACACTTCATTGCTGGTTGTGACATACTAATGGCAGAAGGACTGTACAATGAAAGGCATAATAATGTGGCAAGATTGTTGCACTGGGGATTGTGCAAACATTATGGTATTGAAGTGGCTGAAAAACACTGGAAACATGAGCCACAAAGCATCATAGAAAATGATGAAGTTTACATCATATGGGATCAGCCATTACCAACAGTTTAAAAGATAGATGCTAGAAAACCAGATATAGTAGTCCATGAAAAGAAGACAAAAGTAGCATTGATCACTGAAATCGACACACCCAGTGACTACAGTGTCTTGCGTACAGAAAGACACAAAGTCATAAAATATCAGGATTGGCAGGCAGAAATGACAGGAATGTGGAAGAAAGATACCCAGACAATCCCAATAGTAGTAGGAGCAATGGGTCTTATAAAAAAGAATCTACAACAGTATTTAGATACATTACCAATACACGTAACTCTCTACGAATTGCAGGAGTCATTACTGGGCACATTGCAGGTGCTGTGAAGAGCACTTCTGGCTGACATCAATGATTGAATCAATACTAATTTCATGAACTTTAATCATACTTTGACTTAGGAATGGGGTCCATTCTTGTCATGGTATTAGAAACACAAAAGATTTGAAGAAATTAAAAAAAGGAGAGATCATAATAAAACTGCCAGAGGTGCTGGCAAATCCTCAAATAAAACTCTTCAAAAGGTTCCAGAAGTTGGGAAGGAATCCACTGCACAAAGAGGTGCAAGAATGAACTAAGGAACTTCAGACCTGTTAACTGCACCTTGATAGCTGGGAAAGCAATAGAAATGATATTAAGGTAAAGACTGGTTGAACTGCTGGAACATAATGAGCTGAGAGATAAACAATGCAGTGGCTAGCATGTCATGTAAAGCTAGTCAGATCTTATCTTAGTACTGGGTTACACTGTAATGTGACAAAAGAAAGCAAGTGGACTTCAGTAAAGCGTCTGATTCGTTCTAACACAAGAGACTGACTGGCAAGTTGTAAGGACTAGGTGTAGAGAAAAGCTAGTAAAAAGTCTAGAAGAATGGATAAATAGCAGAAGCAAAGGGCATTAATGGTAAAAAGGACACTGTTGAAGGAGAGAGTTAATGGGCGGGGTCCCACAGGAGTCTGTCCTGGGCATTCAAGTGGAGTCTAAGACCAACGGAATGAAGTGTGAAAGAGCATCTTGATATAGCAAGTCTTAACAGAGTAGGCAGAAAACTGGCTACTGAGTGTCAATGCAGGGAAGTTAAAAGTACTGCATATCAGACCCAGCAACCCCGGAGTGGAACACTACCTGCGGAGTGGGTCACATTGGACAGCATACAGCAATTAAACAACATTGATTTCATGACTGCGGGAATGAACCACCAGACACAAGTGGAAAAAAAGCAGTGACCATATTGTATGTCTTAAAAAGGAAGAAGCTCAAGAAATGGAGATGTATTAGTGCTCATCTATAAACACCATCTTCTTATGCAGCAACTACAGTAATGCATGCAGTGCTAATGTCTACACAGGGAGAAGAATATTTAGTTAGTGGACACGTTCCAGAAGAAGGTCACCTGTGCGACAAGGGGTTGGACGACAAGCACTAAAGAGATAAAATGCAACAGGGTAAACTTTTACATGGGATGAAACTTGGGATAAAATGCCATAGATTGTATGGGTCTATAAGGTTACAACATGGCAGTTTAAGGGCAAAAGTCTGAAGAGGAAAGATGGGAATAGACAAACAAAACATAGCCACCACACTGTTGGCATAAGCTGTGATCTTGTCATCAGCAAGTACTTCCTAGAAAAGCAGTAGCGACACATTACCAGAAGAAACTATGACTGCAAGATGACAGGCATATTCAAGAATATATGGGATAGGCAGAGGTTAATAGAAACAGACAACAGAGGGTAATTATATGACAATGATGCACAAAAAAATGGAAGATTAGATGGACACATGCATCTTTTTCTGCCACTTTAATATTCACACACAAACACACAAGTGTTTGTCAGGTTTCATCTGCAGTTTTAATTACAGGGCTGAGGGTGGCTTTATTAAAAGAAAACGTAAAAAACTGAAACAACCCATATTTAAAAAGCCAGTTCATTTCTCAGAGAAGATAAAGACAGTGTAAGAAGGAATAATTTCTGTTGTGTTTTTTTTCACCTTTAGCAGTTTGATACTGTCACAGAATATTACCCCAAAAGACATATTCATCCATTCACATTTATTGATATACCCATTCATAAAAACAGTCATCCGACATGCATAAATATGCAAGCACACACTCATGCATACAAAACCACTTATGCATCATGTCATTCACTCATTCATAAAACACATTTAATCAAACCACACTTCCATTCATATCTGGAAACATAGGAATAACACTAAACAAGCAATCACTGAGACTTATAAAAGGCCTAGTGATATACAGCTATAAGCAGACATAGTTAAAAGTTTTTGCCGCCCTTTACAAGCTTAATAATGCTCATCTCCCAAATCAAGCAAGGCTGTATATGATAACCCTGATATAAATGTATGTCTACTCATCCAATCAAAGACTAGCCTTATAAGCAGACAGAGCAGAACTTTGCATGACCTGTGATGGTAACTTATTCCATAGGTTGGGAATACATTTATTTATGTGAACCCAATCCCTCCAGCAAGTCTAGTTTATTTGTTGGAACAAATTTAGGTCCCTAGAATGGGCGTTTGTAAAGCCACTGGTTTTGCAAACAGGAGATCAAATAGGATTGGGTCTTTCATGGCTGGAAAAGCAAGACAGAGGTCACCTCAGAATAACTGCTTGGCTACTGGGTATAAGGACAATTACGCTAAAATATCAGGATAGTTGAAGGATTTAAGGCCTTTATTATTTTTTTTACTTAAAAATGTTGGGGTCTTTACAGTTGAGCAATATTTTTGGATTTGTACATACCAATGGAGCACTGCGGTCAGTGATGGGTCTGATAAAGGAAAGAGTACAGCAATAAGATGATGTATTTGGATTTTGATAACATTCTCCTGGAAATTAAGTGGGCCAGATACAAGGATTTCCTGATTATTGTGGAAACATGATGACTGAATGAGAGATAGTTGTCCATATATGTATCCAGGTCAGTTATGACCATATCATTTGAAGAGGAGTGCCACTTATAACATATGAGGTGGAAACAGCTTTTTTGCTGAATGCTACTATGCTGCATTTTCTGAATTTAGCCTGAGACCATATTCAGTGGAAAAGGTATATGCATATTACAGCCCTTTCTGTAGTGGTTTAGTACCAGTGAATGAGTGGATAACAGCGCCCAGGTTACAGTCATCAGCAAATGCTATCAACCACACTTCAGGAATATTTGCTTGAATGTCTGCAAAATGAATGCCAAAGAGAAGTGGGACTAGCACTGATCTCTGCTGTACCCCACTAGTGCCTATTTTACATTCAGACAAGAGTATCAGCAACTTTCACTTTTTAGAATTTCTTCAATAGCCAGTTTGAAATCCATCAAACAATGCTGGGGGTTTGCATTAAGTTTGTCTAACTTTTCAATAATGCCAGCATGGTGAACAGTCTCAAAAGCCTTGATAAGATCAAGATAAGCAGTTTGCACAGAGTGACCACTGTCCATGGCCCCACTAAACTTTTCAAAGTTTGCAAGGCTGAAAATACAAGACCTGTTCTTCACAAAACCGAACAGAGTGGGTTCTGGATTAGTTAAGTTGCCCATGACTACATAAATGAGTTTTGCTACAATATACTTCATGGCTTTGTATATAATCTGGTGAGGCTGATGGACCTATAATTACCTGGGTCTGTAGAGAGGCAATCTTTGTGCACAGGAGTCACAGTGGCTGTTTTCTAGGCATCACATATAAACCCTGTGGATAGGCTGAGGTTGAACAGTTTAAAAAGAGGTGTTGTTACTGCATATTTGGCACTGATAAGAAGGCAATCTGGCATGTTATATGGCCTCACAGAGACCATATCTTTGGCCTTTAATAAGGATTCTAAGACTTGTTCCAAGGTGAATAACGGAGAAACTAAATTATCAAGGACAGTGGGTATAACAATGTGGGCAGGTAGTATAACATTAGCACTAAATTTGTTTGCTAATGTATTAGCTTGAAAGATCAGGTTTCATTTAAATGTAGTTTATTAGACAAAAATACAGTGCTCTCTTGCAAAAGTGCAGCCATATTAAAGCAGATGTACATATTCAATTCACATGCAGATTCAATAAAAAAGGAATGTTGCAGTAACCTTCAGTCAAGAATACTTGACTAACAGAATATGCAGTACATTAAGTACAAAGAGGCTTGGGAACCAAAGTTAAAGAGGCATGTAGAAATTTACAGGGTTTTGGTACTATTAAGAGTTACCTCAGACACAGCGAGTCAGTTAGTTAATTCAGACTGATAAGCAGAAAGTCACTGCAGTGTAGCCCACAGAAGTTTGCACAGACACTCGAGAGTGAGTGCAGAAGTTAGGTCAAATATCCAGCACTCCAGAATATTAATTATATTATTCAGGAGAAAAGAAATAATTTTAAGTATAACAAGTGATGAAGCATTATAATTCAATCTATTTCAATTTATCAGCACTATTATTGGACGCAATAAGATATGGCATTCTGAGCACAGAATTATCGGACAGTATAATGAGTGACAAAGCTACGGACATTATAATTCAGTCTATTTTGGTTTATCAGCACTGTGTTTGGAGACAGTAAGACTTGATTTGGATATTGTTGACATCTACCTCTGCTGTATATAATAATACATTCTTAATTGAACTACAGTGCATGCAGACTTTTATTCTGAAGTGTACAAGAATATTTGGCACATAAAGGAGAGAATGGCACCTGTTCAGCATAGTTCTGGGTAATTAAAAGATATAGATGTTCAATCCAGTCTCATTCCAGTTATTTCCAGTTCATTCCAGTATTCTATATCCTTTCAATTCTTACAGGCTATATTATTAGGATTGGAATGTCTGATATTATGGATGAACTCAGTGCATTATTGAACAAATTTCCTGAGATGACAGAAGATTTGTAGTTTCCTTTGGTAGTTGTAGAAACATTAAGTTTGTACTCTGCTATACATTTTCCAATAGTCCTCTTAGGTTCCTTGCTGGCATGTTTCAGTGTGGACTTAAGGTATGGGAATGTGGACATCTTACAACTTTTCATTATTTTTCCTTCTGTTGCCATATGATTTATTAATATAGGAGTTCCATCACAGAGGTTTACTCCCGAATTTACCATTATATATATAGGGAAGAGAGGTATAGACTTTCAGTTTAATTTCTCCAAATCTTTTTGGTTTTCTAACACCATGATGGGAATGGAACCCATTCCTAAGTCAAAGTAAGATTAAAGTTCATGAAATTACTATTGCTTCGTTTTTTTCACAGCTCCTGCAATGTGTCCAGAATTGACTCCTACAATTCATACAGGGTTACATATATCAGTAATGTATCTAAATACAACTGTAAATTCTTTTTTTATGAGACCCATTGCTCCTACTACTATTGGAACTGTCTGAGTATCCTTCTTACAAAATGACCTCAGTTCGGCTTACAAATCCTGGCATTTTATGACTTTGTGTCTCTCTGTACATAAGACACTGTAATCACTGGGTGTAGAAATTTCAGTGATCAATGCCACGTCCGCCTTCTTTTCATGGACTACTATATCTGGTTTTCTCGTACATCTTTTTTGAACTGTTGGTAATGGGTGAGCCCATGTGTTATAAACTTCATCATTTTCTATAAAGTATGGCTCATGTTTCCAATGCTTCTCAGCTATGTCAATATTATAATGTTTGCACAATCCCCAATGCAACAGTCTTTCTGCATTATTATGCCTTTCAGTATACAGACCTACTGCCATTAGTGTATCATGCACCCAGCAACAAGATGTGTGATTGTTTGCCTGTTTCTCTGACATATTCAATGGACTTTGTAAGCCAACAGGTATGTAGTCCACTATCCTAGGCAGCCAATTGTAACCTTTTCCACAAAAATTCAGCAGATAAACCAATAACCAAAATAAACCGACAAGTCCCAAGACCGTTTGACCGTTTATTGAAGTGTTAAGTAATGACAAGAAATGACTTGGCACTTTCACCCATTAACTTCACTGGGCATCATCAGAGTCTTTTTAATTTTAACCTTTTGTCTTTTGGGATAACTTCACCTCTCCTTAACCATTCATATGTTAGATCCTGATCGACATGAGGTTGTTCCAGGAGTTTTCTGTACTTGCAACTATATTTAAGCATTTTCCACATTTCTTGCCTTCTCATCTGATCTTTCACCTTATATTCTTTCTTTTTTTTTTTTTTGGCACATTCAGTTGCTACCTGATTTTTGCCTACTTCTGTTTTTATTTCCATTTCTGCCTGACACAGATATGCCTCTGCTAAACTAAGCAGGGAAGTTATCTTAGACTTCTTCTCCTCATAGGTTCATAGGTGTGTACTAGGCTAATGGCCCTGGAGCCTTTACAAGCCTAGCCCAAAAGAAAAAAAAAAATTGCCCAGGCACCGTGCCACCCGATGTTAGCTCACAGTGCCCCTATCCAGTAGGGCAACTGGAGTGATCCCTGGAGTCAACTTTCTGTTACCCATCCACTCAAGATTTCTCTTGAAGATGGCCAGTGAGGTGCTCTGCTTGACATGAATGGGAAGCTTATTCCAGAGTATATTATAAGATGTCCCATGTAGAAGGACTTTATGACCACAGTGGCAATGTGGTGGTCAAAGGTGAGGTGGCTGTAGAACTGGGTGCCCAGATCTCTTATGGCCCTTCAGTGTTCAGTGGGCTCCCATCAATGTGGTAATTTGTGGAAACTGAGTTTTTTCCAAAGGGGATGATAACGCATTTTTTGGCGTTAAGCTTTAGGCCATGGTTCCAACACCAATCATTGGTCTGAGAGAGGCCCTTTTGTAGGATGTCTGCATCACTTGGGGAGTTGATAATGACTCGTAGCTTGCAGTCATCAGGGAACTTGGTCAGCCAGAGTCCTTCTGTGTTGGCCTGGACTTCTGAGAAGTAGATGTCGAACAGGAGAGGGCCCAGGACCGAGCCCTGTGGGACTCTACTTGTGACTGGTCGACAGTCGTTTTAAAACTCTCACTATGTTTGGATCTTGTGAAGTCAGCAGATATGTATGCAGTCCTAAGACTGCAGATCTATATACATAATTAGTTTCAAGGAGGCCTGTATGTCTTTTAGAACAGGGAATATATAATGTTGGTATGCACTGTTTTTTATAAGTTATTTGATAAGCATTCAGCATTTTTTTTTGTTTTCCTTTCCAACTGATTCATCACCTTTTGGGGGCTAGCCAGTCACCCCAAAACTGCAAACTAAAACAGGAAGAGCAAATTGGTTTATAGCTTGGACTTTGCTTGTAGATGTCAGGGCTATTTTCAATATTAAAGTTAGCCTTCTAAAACATTCTTTACAACATTTTATTAGCAAATTGTTCATCTTTTATTGTTGATCCTCCATCAATTTCCAAATATTTATATACTCCCTACTGCTGAAGTTCCTTTTATCACATTCCTGTCCCAGACTGACATTTTCTTGGTGCTGCAGCTTTCCTGCTTTATAGGTTCTTTTTGCACATTTATCAAAACCAAATTACATTCTAATATCATCTGAGAAAGTTTTAACCACTTGCAGTTTTGCTCTCAGTTCCTCATCTGATGATCTATACAGTTTTAAATCATCCACAAAAAGATCAGGAGTCTTCACACTTTGTTGCTTTCTGAGAGCCAAACTGTAACCATGACCTAATCTGCTTAGTATACAGTTTAATGGGTTAAGAGCAAAACAAAAGAGCAGCGGTGACAGAGTCACCCTGAAATATCCTCCTTTGAATGTTTATCCCTGGGATAATAATTTCCTTTATCATGGCTTAGCATCAAAGTGGTTTGCCACTGTTTCACGGGTACTGTAATGTAATCCATCAATGTAGGTCGTATATCATACATTTGTAAGCACTCTTTTATCCATCAATGTGGAATGCTATCAAATGCTTTTTTTGTAGTGTATCCATGCCATACTTAGATACTTCCCCTTTTTACAACTCTCCATAATGACTTTATTTAACAAAAAAAAAATCTATTCACTTGATCGACCTGATATTTCGAATTTAGCAATGTCACTTTTATATAATGTCAAACATCATCATCTCGACTTCTGCAGTCCAACAAATTCAGAATGTTAGGAGGTGACGTCAGACCCTCAGGAAGTTGTGCTGAAGCTGGCATATGAATTGCATGTCTACAGCACAAGTTTTTACAGTTTTGCAGGGGGTCAAGCCTCCCTGCACCTCCAATGTAGGGGGCTGCACCCCCACACCCCCTGGAAATTATATATTCCAACTCCGAGATCACACTACAGTAAGGAAAAGGGTAAATTTCCCAATGTCCATTGTAGTGCAATCTGTTATCAGAATGTCAAATGCACATTAGCGAATGTACACTACCATTCATTAATGTGCATTTGAACATTTTCAGAACGGCATTACGGAAAAGATGCATTCGACCATTCCAGTTTCGCACTTCGATAGCAAATCATTTATACATCATTGGAAGGCAAGTTACTGGTCTACGGCTTTTAGGATACCTTACAGTTTCACTCTTCAGGAGAGTATCATTTTTCCTGTTGTTAACCAGGTTGGTGACTGTTCTTGGTGCACATATAAATAGTTCTTACTCAGGGATAAATCTTCATGTAAAGATGTTAATACTTTTAGACAAAAGTTAGGAACTATATCTGGGCTTGGGGTTTTCTATTTAGGTGCTTTTCTTAATTTTGTTTCAATTTCACTGGCAATTACTTCATCCCATTTCATATTATGTACATCTGAACTTCTTATTCTTTCTTTTACTACTACTACTGTGCAGTCAACATCTTTGTTATGTTCCATAGGATTTTCAGATACTTTTCCAAAACTTGTCTATTTCTTCTTTTTGTGTGTTTCTATTCTTTTTGCCTTGTTTCCCAATTCTCTAAAAAAAACTTTTTTTAGTCATCAGTAAATTGCTTATTTTGTACTTTTCCTTTACATTTATCTGCATATCAATTCTGCCTGTGCTGATATCTTGTTTATTATTTGCAACAGTATACAAAACATCCTGGTCTGTTCTGATATTGTGCGTTGCTTTTATCATGTCTACCTTTCTGAATAGTTTTTTTTTTATTGGTTCCCTCTTCTGTATTCTTCTAACAGCAATACTTGTTGTCTTAGTTGCTTTATAGTTTTCTCTATTCGATACTTTCATAATGACATTTGATTTATCCCCTTCCTTTCCCTTACTGTCTAGTGTTTTTGTGGTAAGACTATATCTGGTATTAATTTAGCTGCACAGTAATATATCCTATTTAATTCTGTTATACCACATGCATTTCTATAAACGGTCTTCATTACCGTGTTCATTTGCTTTATCAAACTTCTACCATTTTTATCAACTTTCTGTAATCTATTTCTTTCACTGATTTTAATACAGGTTCATAGGTGTTACTAGGCTAAAAACCACAAGGGCCTTTTTAAGCCTAGTTATGCATCCCAAATCTCTGGCAAGTTCTGGTACCCTTGACAAGTGCAAGCAAGGGCTTGGAAGAATTAGCATTTACAAGCAGGGGCCTGGGAGATGAACCATTTATAGGCCGTTTGTGTCCATTAGAGACATAGGTGCCAAATCAGGGGTGAATTTCCTGTTCCCCAACCAACTGTCCAAGTTACACTTGAATTGAGTTAGGGAGGAACTCTGCTTCACATGCATGGGGAGCCTGTTCTAGAGATGGGGTAGTCTCTGGGATACATACCTGTCTTTCCAGCAGGTTCTATTTATATCACAGGCAAAGATAAGTGTTTCTGATAATGACCTGTATGCTAGGCATAGATCTCTCCTCAACAGCCTGTAGATGATAGACTACAGGGATAGGGCCTTGAGGTGGACTGCATAGGACATGTTACATCCACCCTGTATTCTTTTACTGAGGAACCTCTATGGATGCTCCAATTGTTGGATATGCCTGGTTAGGTTCATATCAAAGGGGGCACTGTACTCAATGATAGGTCTGATGAATTCTGAATACAGTGGAACAATAACTTCCTTAGACCTAGATGCCACACCTTTGTTCATAAGTTGCGCAACATAGAATGATTTCCTCACTGCTGTACACATGTGATGGTCAAAGGCTACATTACTGTCTGTGTGTATGTGTCCCTAAGTAACTGACTATTGGGTCAGCTCTAAGGGGTGTGTTGTCAATATGATTGTTACCAGGGGTGGATGACTTCCCAAAGGATACTATTATGCACTTCCTGGAATTTAGTTTTAGTCCATGGCTCTGACACCAGTTGTTTGTCTGTGTCAGCCACTCCTGGAGAACATTTGTGTCAGTGTGGGATTCAATGACAGCTATTAATTTGCAATCATCTGCAAATTTAGTGAACTAGAAGACATTGATATTGGCCTTGACTTCAGAGAAGTAAATGACAAAAAAGGAGCAGTCCCAGGACCGATCCTTGAGGGACTCCACTTGTGACTGGCTTCTTTGTAGAGGTGGACTCCCCAATTCTAACTTCTTGGGTCCAGCCTGTGAGCCAGTTGGCTATCCACAGAGTGACATGAGGGTTTGTACCTAACTTCTTGAGTGGAGTGTTGTGACAAATGCCTTGGTCAGGTCAAGGTAAGTAGTGTGAACCATTCTGCCCTCATCCATTGCTTTGGTGACCTTCTCAAAGAAGTCCACCAGGCTGAGTAGGCATGACCTGTCCTTGACAAAACAAAACTGGGTTCGGTCCAGTTTCTGGAGGTTTACTATTTCATTATTAATCACTTCCATGAAAATTCTTTCCGTGGCTTTGCATATGAGACTAGTGAGACTTGTGGGATTGTAGTGTCCAGTGTCTGTAGATGACCCACCTTTGTGCAGAGGGATGACTGTTGCTGCTCTTCGTGAGGCACAAAGCCTGTTTGGAGGCTACAGTTAAATATCAATTGCAGATGGCATGATAGGTCATGTTTCAAGCTATTTAGAAGGCATCCTGCGATACTGTCTGGGCCCATTGATGCAGTGTTCTTGGCCTTAGAGACAGCATAAAGGACCTTTTCCCTAGTAATAGCAGGGAGAGTTATATTTGATGGTATTTCCTAAGGGGAGGTTAAGGGGAGAGAGGGGTAAAGTTGGAACTGAATTTGTCAGGTTTGCTATATCTTCTGGCTCAGTATAGGTGGCTCTATTTACAATGAGTGCTGCCCACAATAGTGTACTGCCTTTGAGGTTGCAGAAACAGCTAAAGAATGGCTTGTGGTTGTCCTTGGAGACCAAATTTACCTCAGATTTGGCTTTGGTAGACTTTATTTGTCCTCTGAGTTGTTTGTTTACTTTGATGAGAGTGCTTTTTATCCTGTTGGGTGCAGCACCTCCTAATTTTTGCCACAATTTTCTTCCTTCTGTTATACAACCTACTGATTTTGTGAATCCACCAAGGTGGATTGTTTTTCTGAGTTAGTTCTGTACTTCTTCCTGGTGGGTTTTGCTGCCTCTATGCAGCTAGTAACATGCTTGTATAGGATTTCAGTACAATAGTTCTGCATAGGCAGCAGTGTTCTCATGGTTTATGGGAGCTTGAAATTTTGTCAGGTTATCACTTAATAGCAGGAAGTTAGCCTTAGAGTTGTTCCTGAATATTCCAGGGTTAGCTGGGGGTCCAAGTTTTATTTTTACTTCAAAGGAAACCATTTTGTGGCCTGACCTTACCAGGGAAGACATTCTACTTGAGGATGTGCAGCAGTCTCCCATATTAGTTAGGACTAGATCCAGTACGGCTGCACCCCTGGTTGGTGTACTGACAATCTGGTCTAGGGAGTTGCTGTTTACAAAATCCAGGAATCTCTGTGGCTGTACATTTGATGTTGTACAGGATTCCCAACTAATATTGGGGTAATTAAAGTCACCCATAAATATGGTATTGGGTTGGATGGTGAGTATTTCCAATAAATTTAAATAAGGGGTATGGGTTTCCTGAGTCACAGACAGGGACCTACAGCTGGCAAGGAAGTGGTACTGGACTTTGCCTATGGTGATTTGAACATAGAGACGCTCAAGTGCATTGTCCTGTTTTCTCCAACCTTGAGGTATATTTACTTTTGATGTAAATACAGACACTTCCACCTTTAGTCCCTGTCTGTGTAGTAGCTGGTCTAAATGTGTAAAATATATTATAACCTTGCACTGTTGGTGTGCTCTCTGCATCTTTACAGCATATCTCAGTGACCACACAGATGGCAGCATTCTCTAGGGTGAAGGCAGCTTCTAGAAAGTGGAGGTTTTTGTTCGGACTCCTAGCATTGAACAGTAATACCTTTAGATTTTCTTTGTTTTGGTTTGCTATGATGGAAGTTCTTTCAGTTTAGCATTACCTAAAAAAGGCACTATGGGGAAAGAGAATGTTTTAGTGAATATGCAAAAGCTTACACCGGAGAGGTGCAGACCATCCATGGCAAAGCAACAAGGTCTGTTGACCATCTCCTTCCATACTGACAAATATTATACCCCCTTAGAATGACACCAGAAACTATGCCAATTATTAAAGTCATCTTTTGTTCATATTGTAGCATCATCCTTGGAGAAGTTAAAATGCTGCCCAGTGCTAGGCTCATACCAGGATGGGACACATATTCCAAGAGCTCCATGATGTCTCTCTTCATATAGTCTAGGGAGGTACATCTCAGGTCATTTATACCCACATGGACTATGACTGAGTCATACTGGTACTTGTGGTCCAATGACCTTAGTCTGTGTGTAATGTGGTAGATCATAGCCCCTGATAATCAACTAACTGACTGTGACTTTTTCCTTACTCAGCCTGGTGAGAGGGACATCAGCGTATCTCACAATGGAGTCTCCAGTGACAAGAATGTTGGATTGTGTGGTGGTTTGCCTTACGGGCTTAGAAGTAGAGGCTCCATGACATGTGGCTGTATGTGCTGTCATGGGTGTTGTTTTTAAAGAGTTCTGCTGAGGGTATTTATTATGTGTACTTTGTCTAGGAGGTCTTTGGGGTTTAGGAAGGTTACATTTAAGCACCTCAGCATATGTTGGTCTATATGTCTGCTTTAAATTCTGTGTGAGTGGTGCAGCATGTGTACTACTGTTAACCTTTACTGACATCAAGAGTACTTTCACGTGAGAGCTTTGCCTTCAGTGACATTGTGCAAACACATCTCTCGCATACAATATCAGTTTAAGAATTAACTGGTTGTCAGTAAACATGAAGCAATTTCTACATTGCCTCAGGATGCCCATATCTACCAAATTGGTAAGGGAGACAGAGAAAAATTCATATCCATGGCAACAGATCCTTTTTTATTGATTAAACAGTTGGAGTGAGAGTATAAAGCAATGTCACAAGTATATGGTTTGCAACTCTGGGGACAATGCTTTTCACTGCAAACTAGTTGTCCTGTGTGCAACTAGGTATTGGTGAAATTTCAATTGTGCTTTTACAGGAAAAATGTCACACAAGGTGTCTGTGTCTTTACAGGGCACTACCAAATGCTTGAGGGGAAACTAATAAGTAGACCTGATGATTTATGAATAAAGTGATTGGGCAGATATTCTGAAGTTGGAAACAAATTAAGCAGTACTTACTGAAAATGAAGAATTAGCTTGTCAAGAATGATGGAAAGAGGGAAGCCGCGTGAATGGCTACTACTAGTGCTGGTCTCACCATAGCTTCTCTATGCTGTGACACAATACTCCTTTGCTTCTTCTCTCACCAGAAGCAACATATTAGCACCAATACCAAGATAAGAAGCAGCCACAGCTTGTTTGGTGATCCACAGTCTTGTCCCAGATGATGTAAGGGTCTGAAGGCTTGTTGCAGCCCTAAGTGTCATGTTTAATCATACCCTCACCTCAGGCTTCGTGCCCACTGAGTGGCACACAGCTACGGTGATCCCATTCCACAAGGGGGGATCCACCTTGGATCCCCGGGAACTACCGCCCCATCAGTCTGACAAGTCTGATCTGCAAGGCCATGGAACGTATTATCATGGAACGTATTATCATGGAACTTATAAACAAAGACATTGGCAACCTTAAAACACTGGACCCCACCCAGTTTGGGTTTGTAAAGGGCCGATCTTGTCTCCTGAACCTTATTGACTTTTTCGAATCAGTCTCCAGAGCTGTGGACAAGGGTAAGGCAGTCCACACAGCCTATCTGGACCTTGCCAAGGCCTTTGACACCATCCCCCACTCTGGAATCATAGATAAACTTACTAAGCTGGGCATTAATCCCTACATCACTCGATGAGTTACCAACTGGCTTACTGACAGAACCCACTTTGTAAAAGTAGCTGACTCCAAATCCAGCTCCAGACAAGTGACAAGTGGAGTACTTCAGGGTTCAGTCCTGGGTCTTGTCTTGTTTGGCATCTACTTCTCTGAAGTACAGGCCAACACTAAGGGAATCTGGCTAACAAAGTTCGCAGATGACTGCAAACTGGGAGCCATTATTGAATCCCCAAATGATGTGGATACTCTACAAAAGGGCCTTACAGAAACAGATGCTTGGTGCCAGAGCCATGGGCTCAAGCTCAATGCCAAGAAATGTATAGTTATCCCCTTTGGGAAAAAACATGTACCCGTGAATTATCACACAGGTGGCAGTACACTAAACACCGAAAGTGTCATAAGAGACTTAGGGACACAGGTGGACAGTGGTCTCACCTTCAATAACCACATCGCCACAACAGTCAGGAAATCCTTCTATGTGGCACACCTCATCACTAAGGGCTTTTCATCCAGAAAAAAGGAGGTCATTATCTCACTGTACTCATCCCTCATTAGACCCATTATAGAATACAATGCCCCATTTGGTATGTACCTCTCAAGACATCTGCAACAACTGGAAAGGCCGCAGAAATACCTCACTAAAAGAATCACAGGTCTAAAGCAGATGCCCTATGCTGACTGCCTTAAAAAACTCCAGCGATACTCTGTCGCATATCGTCTACTCCGAGGCAATCTCTGCTTAACATACAAGGCCATGTCAAACCCGGAGCTGTTGGACATGCTACACTTAAAGAAATCCCAATCCCTCAGAGCCACACACTCCAGAGATCTAAATCTTGTCATCACAATAAACAAAACATGCTGGAGGGATAGGTTCCTGACCCAGAGACTCCCCAGACTCTGGAATAGACTGCCCATACATGTCAAGCAGAGCACCTCTTTGGCCCTCTTCAAAAGGAACCTTGATGATTGGATGGGAGAAAGGAAATTCACCCCTGGGATCACGTCAGTCGCCCTACTAGACAGGGGTCCAGGGAAGTAAATAGTGTGGGAAGAAATAGCCAGGGAATTGTTACGGCTAGGCTTGTATGGGCCCTAGGGCCGATAGCCTAGTACCAACCTATGAACCTATGAGCAGACCAATCAGGAACGTCAAACAGACACTCACTGCCCAACTAGAAACAGTGAGGAATCAATCCACTCTGCTCCTTCTTTCAACAGGTGCAAAATATAAACACAAATTTCAAGCTGGCACCTATGAAGCAGTATTAGGCTTTCTGGTGATCATCAGTTTCCAAGAAATAATGTCCCTGTGTTCCTTCTCTCACCAGCAGCAAAACCGAATCACTAATCCCAAAATGACTACTGAGAGGCAGAATGTGGGCTCTCCAAAAATTGGTGGTCTTGAAGTAGATGTTGCAGATTTTAAAGGTAAGATGGAAAATAAGTTAAGATCCTAACAGCTGCAGTGTTCACTAAGCAGTTAAGATATGAAAAAGGGGATACGTTAAGCTTTAGCTATCTAAGTGGAGAGACAGTAATTTTAAAAGAGCAATATATTGGAAGGGGGAGGGAAATTTGTATTCTGGTTCTATAGAATACAGTGGGATGGCCAATAAATTTAAACAATTGAAAGGGAGTGACTTGAACGGGGAGAGGGAAAGAGATGTGTGGTCAAATTAACATAAGGGATAGGCAACTAGAAAGACAGTTGAGTTTAAAAAGATGACAGCACTAGGGTGGGTGGGTGGGAGAGAAAAACTTAATTTGTGTGTCATTCACAAGAGACACAGCTGTGGTCTCTTTCCTAGTTTAAATATGCAATTAAAAGCAGAACACAAATGAAACACAGTGTAAAGAAAACAAATCATAATATGCAAAATAGAAGAAGGCAATAAAGTAATAGAAAATACAAGAAAGCAAAACCAAAATAACCTTTCCCTCACAGCAAATCTTCCCTTACATTATTTTCTTCCAAAGTAAGGGCACATTCTTTCTTCTCCATTTCCTGTGGGCATTCTACAGAAGTTCCAGAACATCTTCCTGTGACATTCTCTTCAGCTTCATCCTGTATCATTTGTTGCTCTTTCATATGGGAACTCACTGGCCTATCACTCCACAACACTGACTGAGTCAGAGTTGCTAGTTTTCTGTTTCTTCCCTTGCTTTGCAGCTCCAACTGAACTTTTGTACCAGTTTCATACTGAAGGCTCCAAAGTACCTTTATATGGCAATTGCTCAGATGCTTCTCCTTAGTTTGGGACTCATTGTTCTATCATGCTGTGATGTTATTGGAGGTAATCCATAACTTCAGTTTCTATATCTTTAACTTCTCTATCACTAATCCCCTTTTCTGCTTTCCCCTTTGTTTTCTTATTTTTGTATTGTAAAATATTCCATATCCAGATGCCTTTGCCTGCATCTTTCTTCAAATATCTTTGGTGTTGCTTTTTTGCATTGATTAGTTTTGCTTTCTCGTTTGCATATATATTTCAAAATATTAAATCTTATTTTCTTTCCCATGTTCATATTTCTTTTTCAGATGTCTCCTGCTCCTCTTGTTTCTCCTTACTTGGGGGACTCATTGTTCCATCATGCTGTGACATAACCTTTGTTAGACTTTCGACACTAAATCCTTCACTTCGCAGGTATTCTATAACTTCACCTTCTTTTTTAACTTCTGATTTACTAATCATCTGTTGTCTGTTCCCTTTTATAATCTTATTTTTTGTATTGTGAACTTTTCCATATCTGGGTGTCTTTGCCTGTATTTCTCTTTGAATATCTTTAGAGCTGCTTTTCTGTACTAATTAATTTGGCTTTCACCTTGGCATAAATAGTGCATTTTATTAGATCTATTTTTCTTTCCCATGTCCATGTTTCTTTTTATACCGTTCAAAAATCTCTAGATTTTGTTCTCTATATTTTTGCTCTTCCTCAAGTCTCTTCTTTTTCAAAATGTCCCAAAGTTTCTTGTTCTATATAATGTTTTTCATGAATCGATTGTTATTAATGAACCCAAATTTGCATTTGATGGTTTTGACAGTTTTTCTTTACAAGTATTTTTCTTTCATCTAATTTCTCTCAATCTTTTTTGCATATCTTCTGTTTGAAAATTCTGGGCTTCTTGCATAATAATAACAATACATAATTTCTTTCTTATCCTCCATAATCCACTCTATCATCTTTATGGCTCTTTTTTAGCCTGTCAGTTTTTGTGGACTACTACTTTCCTATGAAGATGTTTAGATGCTGCTACAAACTAGAGATGAATATGGTAGCCCCCTGGGTGTACCCATTTGCACAGGACTGTTTAGAAATTTGCATAGATCTTCTACAAGATTAAGTAGGTTTGCCTTGGAGAATTCTCCAAAGATGGTTTAATTTTATGGTGGGGAACTACTACTATTAAACCTGACAGAGACAGCAACTAATATGTGGTCAAATTTAACCAGGAATGAGATCTGTGGGGGAATACGGGTGGGGGGGGGGGTGCCTAAGCTGAAAAAGAACAAGTCAAGGTTATTAGAGCTTTTGTCTAATGAAGTTTGCTATTTGAGACAAATGAAAAGCGCTTAATAGTAAATAGAGAACACGTTCTATATCCATCACCGTTATTTATTTGGTTTTAGTTATATGGTTTGTGCACATTTTTTGGTTCATTTATCAGAGTTTTTAGTGGATAGTTTTACAACTTGCTCTAGTGCACTGGTATTGATAGTCTAGTAAACATTAAGCATATCTATGTTTAGAGTTATAAGTGTACCAGTCAATAGTTGGGTAACTGAAGTCCCCTAGCAAGAAACTATTTGTTTTGATAATTAACTCCTCTATGGTGTTAAAGTAATTTCCATGATCTTTAGGGGACACTGATGGTGATCTGCAGCTAGTAGTAAAGTAATAGTTGTATTTATTATGGTGACTGAGATCTCCAGGAAACTATAGCTGTGAAAGTAAACATCTAACAGTAGATGTTTGAATAACTGCTGAAGTAGCCTTAGCTATATGGATTATATTCTGCAAATGATAAAACAGCCGGTTGGGTCTATGTTCGCATATTGAAAAAACATTACAGCGAATGGCTACTAATTGAACATTAAACAGAGAAAGTTTAATGTTCTGAAAAAGCTGAACAATGAAAAATAATGGCCACAGCTGGCCAACATTGGGAATGTAACCAACCAAGGGGGGAGGTTGCAAACCCATACCCACCTATCTATATATACCAACTCCAACATCACACTACAGTAGGGAATAGAGAAAATTTGAAACATTTCCCTTCACTTAACTTCTGCATCACAGTACTTCCTGGTTGTTGGCCAACTATGGCCATTCAGTGAATTATTTTTTGCTGTTGAGCATGTTCGGAATGTTAAACTTTCACTGTTTAATGTTCGATTTGTAGCCGTTTGCTATGTTTTTTTCAATAAGCAAACATAGACCCCAGCTGGTCAGCTTCCAAAGCTTCAGGGCACCTTTCATGTGTCCAAACTATCAGGCAGCTCAAGCTGAGCTGAATAAAACACAAGTTTGTGAGGCAAGTCCTTCAAAGCTTTCCTGCCAACAGAGAAAGAGGGAAAGTGAACCCTGAAAGGGCAATGCTAGGAGGAAAAAAATATATAACCACACCATAGCATATTCAACACACACAAAAACAAGGAGGATGGAGGGAGCAATTACTGCAGTAGTGATCATTGAAACATATACTGTTATGGTAATTTTGCTTACACAACCAAACTATTTTCATCATATGATCCTGAGCTAAATGGGTAGATCACCCTAGCTTACTACATTTGGGACGTGGAAGGAGAATAGATCAGGATCCCCTGGAGACAGTTCCTTGCAAAGCCTGATCTAGACCTAGAGAAGGAATCAATCTGATAATGCTTTGTAAAAGTATTTACAGAGGACCAAGATACAGCTTCTACAATACTTCTAGAATCTAAACCTTTTCCAAAAGCCAAAGATGAAGCCACTGCCATGGTAGAGTGGGTCTTGACCCTGCCTGGAATAGTTTTGTTGTGGTGCATATAACAAAATGTAAAAGCCTTAGTCTGTTTTGTCATAGGTTGCCCCTTCTTCTTAACATCACAAGAAATGAACAATTGATCTGAAAATCTGAAAGATTTAGTTCGGTCAAGATAGTAACCAAGTTGTCTGTGGACATCAAGGTATGGAGTATCCCTTCTCCTTCATTTTTAGGTTCAGGAAAGAAAATGGGGAGATAAATAGTTTTTTCTTGGAGGCATTTTATGCAAAAAAAAAAAAACACCTTTCAAAAACATTTTGACATTAGAATGCAATGCACAGAGATACCTTACTTAAATGCTACAAGGCCTAAAAACAACATGTCCTACACTGAACGACTGAAAGCCATGTTACTATATTCAATATCCTACAGACTGCCAAGAGGTGACCTGTGTCTGGCATACAAGACATCCTCTGACCAAATACTGATGGATTTACTGCACATCAGCAAGTCAAATGCCATTAGAGATACTCGATCTAAGAATCAAAATCTCTTCTGCAACATCAACAGAATGGTTTGGAGGGACAGGTATATCTCGCAGAAGATACTGCTGCTCTGGAATAGACTCCCCATCCACACAAAATAAAGTTCATCCCAGTCCATTTTCAAGCACAACTTAGTACTATTAATGGAAAGAGGCAGCTCCTACATGCTTTCTCCCAAGCATGGGGTCCCCTCAAATTATCTATTGCATGATGCTAGTTATTCTCATTAGGGATAATATATAAATATCATCCATGGGATAAGTAAGGCAAATCTCTAACCAAATGGCATAGGTTAATTAGCACACAAAAAGGGAAACTGGCTAGTCTTAAAATAGCCCACAAGGGCAGCCAACCTACTACTTACCTATGAACCTACAAGAGGAGGATCCATGGGTAGGCATACTGAAATGGCCAATAAATGGACCTTGACAGAGGAGTAAGAAAGGCTGCAGGATAGTAAATCACACAAATATTGTAAAACTAGAGAACAACTAGCCCTGGGTGGGTGCTGATTATTTTGTTGGCACCAACTATAAAACCGTTTCCATTTGTTAATATATGATTTTTTAGTAGCAGGCTTTCTTGCCTCCATTAGTACCTGTTGCATGTCCTCAGTAAACAGGTGCCTAAAAGGAATTAAGACCCTGTCATCCAGGCAGTCAACTGAAGTTGATTGGTGTTGGGGTGGACAAAACACCCCTGTTCTTGTGTGAGTAGTTCCAGTCTCTGAGGCAGCCTGTGGTAATTGCTCCTGGCCATTTTCAAAAGAAGGGAGAACCATGGTTGTCTGAATCAGTTGGGAGTCACCACAATGATCTTGGGAGATTCCTTCTAAATCTTCAGAAGTACCTTGGATACTAGTGGAAAGGGTAGAAAAACTTAGAGGAACATTCTTCTCCAAAGAAAAGGCAGCATTTTTTTCCAGGCTTTCTTGTATGCAGTCTTGAAGCAGAATCTTGCCAGCTGATTGTTCAGAGAAGAGGCAAAGAGGTCTACTTGAACTCCCCACAGATGGATCAAATATTGGAAAACTCTCTGATCCAGTTTGCATTCATGAGGATCTGTCCTTGTCCTGTTCAGCTTGTCTGCCACACAGTTTTGTTCTGACGGAATGTAGGATGCCTGCAGAGTGAGTGTGTGTTATGAAACTACATCCTAAGCTAAAATGGCTAGTGTGCAGAGGGGGTATGACCTGTTTCACCTAGCTTGCCGATGCAACACATGACTGTGGTATTGTCTGTAACAACTTGAAGAGGTCTCAGGGACCAAAGATGGTTTAGAGTTGAGAGCCTTGATCAGGGCAAGCATCTCTTTTAGGTTTATGTGCTTGCACCCAATCTTCGTGTGCTACAAACCTTGAACTTTTCTCTCTCCTGAAACTGCTCCGCAAGCAAAGTCTGAGGCATCTGTGGTAACTGACAGCTTTGGAACAGATACGGAAAAGGGGAGACCTGAATTTAGGGGTATCTGTTGTCTCCACCAAGTAACTTCTCTTCTGACAAACTTTGGCAGAGAGATCTCAAAAGACAAGTGGTGCTGATGCTGGGCCCAAAGAGACTTCAGATACCACTGTTCTCATGTGGAGTCTCACCAGAAGTACCATGATCAATATGATGAACATCTCCGAGTTACTTTTGTGGGTAATTTGACATGAGGTGATGGTGTTTCTGACAAATACAGATATCCCCTGCAATTACTAGGGCATGAAGGCTTGATGGACACTAAAACCCTGGTACACAGGGACTGCTGCCTTTGCACTGAAACCTTTTCCTCAGTAACTATACAGATATGAATGTGTCTGAGTTGCAGAAAAGCCTCAGGTTCAGGCATCTTTCTGTTTAGACACATAGCACGGAGTACTGCCCACCATGACGTTGCCCAAATATAATGAACATATCATAACCCCCTCCTATGAAGCGTCTGCAGTATTAAAGTTTTCTCTGTGCTGCAAACATTCCATTAAGTATACTGGCTAAGTTGATTGGACCTTATCAATGACAAATGCAAAACTTGAAAATGCCATCACTTTAGCTAACTGCTGCTTACAAATTATGGACATTTGACATCAAGACTTTAATTATAAGCACTTAAATTGGGATGCGGCTTTAATATGAAGACAGCTGTATACAGCTTTACGTACATGTGTACACAGACTCATGCATGCACAAGCACGTATGCAAGTGCATGCACACAGACAGATGCGGACACACACACACACACACGTGCGCTTGTGGCATGTACACCTATGGGCAAGCTAGACAGCTGTCAATTAGCCTATAACACATCTTTGGGATACATGAGGAAACTGCATGTATGGCAGAAAACTGTACAGGCATCCAGAGGTTGGGCAGAATGTACCCTAGCCAAGAACAAAACTGGAGAAACAAGCACTGTGATACAGAAACGTGAACGCCTGTGCCACTATTTTTTAATGTATGTGTTTATTATTTAATCCATGTTTCCTTAAAAATGAACCAGGCAAGTGGATATTCTGCATCTCTTTCATCCATTTACAAAAAAGTAAAGCATTTCAAAATCACCTCTGTTTCTAGGAAAGCATATGTGAATAGAAAAAAAGAACAGAAGATTAAAAGGAATATTAAACTTGTTTTGATCAAATGTGCACAAAAAATTATTAGTGTTTGCAAATAAGCAAAAAGTCCTCATATTAAAAACAAATGTGAATAAATCCAAAATAAAAATATAGTAATATATTCAAATATGTAATCTATTTAGCAAATGACAATGTACAAATTCAGTAGAATTTTTTTTACCATTTAAAACTGATTTTACTAACAAAGAACCATAAAATATTTTACCTTGATCTTGTTTCTATAAATGGCAGTGTTTGTGCAGTTCAAGAAGACTGTAGTGCATAAAAAACAGTATGTAAAAGGTATGTGGAAACATAGGTGATGTTTCCCTCGTAGAGTTTGACCTTGGAAACTCACCAGTGACTGTAGATTTATGTTCAAAAGGACCAACTGCACTCAGTGGAAATATTCTGACATTTTCATTCGACTCATTGTTTGTCATTCATATTTGTTTTGTGTGTGCGTGTGCATGTGTGTGTGTGTGTGTGTGTGTGTGTGTGTGTGTGTGTGTGTGTGTGTGTGTGTGTGTGTGTGCATGCGTGTGTGTGTATGTCTACGCATGGTGATTTACGCTGCCTGTTTAAAACTATAAAACTACTATCCACCACAGTCAAATGCTTTTTTTCTGTCTCGTCTAAAATGCAAGTTACTGGATTGTGGCAGTCTTCACTGTTGTCCTCATTTCACTGCAACAGCATCAATGCAAGAGTACCTCCATCAAAAGCAGTTTCAGCAGCACTTCCTTCTGAGACAACTAATCCCAGTACAATGAAGACGCAAAGTACATGCTGTCTACTTAAGAATTAAGATAGAATTTTACATGTCAGTTATTTTTCTTAGATCTTCTACACTGGCAACAGTCAGCTATTACATATACAAATATCCCATTGTTCCTGTTGGTTATTTGATATGCAATGACTTGCATACATTCCACTGCCTAACAAAGAAATAAAAAGCAGATCTACAGCCTGGTAGATGAAAGGAGACATAATATTAGTGAAAAATAATAATGGGTGGTTAAGTGAGCCTTAATAAACGATTCAAGTACAGCTGGCTTACACCACAGTAAAGCAGTTAAGTTTGTTCTGTTTCAACTCAAAGACTTTAATCCTGAACAAGAAAAAAAAAGTCTACACTCAAGACTTGCTGTTGATACATATCTTCCATATAAAATGAAACATAAAGCAGGTAATTCATATAAATCAAACATAGTCTCATCATGATACTCAATTCCAGCTTCCTACAACTAATAATCTTATATTTTTCTAATATTTTCTATAACTAATATTCTACTATTTTCCATCCATTAAATTATTACTGGTTTTGAAGATGTGGTGTAGTACTTACTGTTAAATACAGATAACAACCCTTTCCTTCATACACATTCTTAAATAAAGTAGGACTCATTTATTGGTAGGGAAAATGATAATTGCACAGTATTCTTCATTTAGGAAAACCTGTTTTGCTTATCCTGGGAAAAGCTCTAGCACAAACAGAATTTTAGTTTGCATTTTCATCTGTCTTTGAGCCAATATGATCACTGTTGACAAATAATTCTACAGCAATTAAAAAGTCCAACTGAACTCCAGATTTGATCCTTTCTTACCACCCTTTTATTCCTATATCATCGTTCAAAGTCCCACACAATTTTTCAAAACGAACCCTGATGACAATAAAAATAAAAATCAAACTACACCTACAGCCCAAACAAATATACATAGACCTCTCCAATAACTCACCTCAGTTTCAAAAAACCCAGCGAACAATTACCACACTACAAACCACGAAAACTGTGAATCTCAAAATTAAAGCAAACAGAAAGTTAGCAAGATGGTCACTGACTGTGAGTGGTCATGTCTGCATGCTACCTAATCCTGCACAATACAGTGAGCTGTAGTATGAGTCCAATGTGCAAAACAATTAGATATTTTGCTTCCTGGCCATTACTCAAAGGCTTCTTTCTCTAATAGTGCATCTGTGGAAGGCTACAAATTTCATAAAACAAACAGTGTGCAAACTTAGTTGGGATGACATTTTGACTTTAAGACAAAACCTCAAGAGAGTGTTTCCTATAATATCCAAAAATAACATAGGGAGGATGACCACAATCATAGAGATACACAGGAACAAACATCCCACATCTTCCAAATCTGTTTTTTGTCATCTGATGACGATAATAATAACTAACTAAATAAATAATAATGATAACAACAACAAACATTTTATTGGACAGACCAAGAAGAGTGCTACATACATGTGGGCATGGAAGGAAGAGAACAATTTATTTATTAATAATGAACACCTCTACTACCTGGAACTTCAAGCCTTTAACATCCTTGCTACGTCAAAAAATGAATTAACATCTTTATGTAACTCAATCTGCAACTTAGAAACAGGTACTGCTGCTAAGTAAAACTCACTGTAGTGTTCGGAATCTCACAAAGCAGAATATCTAGTCACTATAATAAAACAGTGCAAGGAGAAATACTCATCATTAGAGGAGAACTATCCAAGTAAAAACTAGTCAAGGCAGTTCAAGGAATTTTTTTCCATGTACCTGCTCACCTTATGTTGCAGACAGAGCACCCATCTTTGTCCCAAGTCACACACACACATGCACACATACACATTTTTTATATACAGTACAATTGAGAAGGCGATTTGCCGTAATGGTAGATGTTTGAGTAGACCACTTTTTGCACTATTCTTAACAACTGGGACTTCCCCCACAAAAGCCCAGTCAATCTGGGCAGCCTTCCAAAGCTCAAGATCCTTCTCCCTCAATGCATACATCTACCATAGGCATGTGCCAGCATTGCAGTATAACAGCTACATACATCCACACAATTTGCAGAGCTTTCTTGCCATGATAAAGAATGTGATTGATTAGAACACTAGAATAACTTCGGAGAAAAGGCCAGAAAGACTGAGATAAAAATATTAAATGCAGGGTGATTTTTGTGAATACAGGAACTTTAGGGTGAGAGAAGGAAAAAAGTTAGTGAATACCCCACCCCAGCCACAAGGTAAAACTTCAATTGCATACCCCTAGAGGTGAGGGAGAAACAGTGTAGGTAATAGTGATCTATTTGAACATCTACTATTATGGCAAGTTTCCTACACATTTGCACTATGTTCTTCATTAGATCACTGTTGCACTACTCTTAACGACTATTATGGCTCTTAGAGCTTGATCAAACTGGGAGGAAGAGGAAGGGGGCACACCCTCCAAATTTAGGATGCCATTAAGGACACAGCAAATCCAGTTCTTCCTCTAGATTGAATGTCTAGTTTATAGTGTTTACTGAAGTTGTGGAGTAAGGACCAAGTGACTGCTTTGAGAATGTTTTAGTCTACCCCTTGCGCGAAAGCTCACAAAGTAGCTATTTGCTCTTGTAGAGTGGGTTTTAACTATTCCTGTTAACTGTTTGTCATGATTTGTACAAGAGAAGAAAACTGCTTTGCTTTCCAGATGGAAATAGTTTACTGTTTTATCTCCAGTAAAAGAGACAGTTTGTCAGATTTTCTTGGGTCTTTGTTTTTTCCACATAAAACTTAAGTGGTCTGCAAACATTTGAAGAATGGAAAAATCTTTCTCCCATGTTTTGAGGGTTTGGAAAGAAAAAAAAGAAAGCAGGTAGGGGGATGGTATGATTAATAGTGAATTCAGAAACAGCTTTAGGCAAGAAATTAAGATAATTTGAAGTCTTACTGTATCATAATGAAAAAAAATGGAGGAATGCATGAAAAGGTCTGTAACTTAGAAACTCTTCCAGCTAAGGTTAAGGCTACCAGTAAGACAGCTTTCTAAGTTAAACACTTCAAAAAAGAATTAACAGTTGGCTCATAAGGAGGAAGAGTTAGACTTTCTTATACACATAGTTCAATTCCCAAGGAGGGGTCAATGTTTCCTTTGGAGGTTTAATGTGGAAAGTGCCCTTAAGAAACAGTTTAACCTGATTACAGTAAGACAAAGGAGGAGTCAGTGGCAAGCAAACAAAATAGCTGAAAGTTGTATCTTGACAGAAGTGTAAAATAAGATGGATTTAAGCAACTCACAGCGATATTGAAGAAACACAGGGAGCCCTACTCTACGGGTCCTGTCCTCTATTGTGACAGAGAGAAAATCCCTTTTCACTTTGTAATACCAGACCTTCTGGACTTAGGTTTTCTAGTCTCTCTGAAAATTTACAGGATGTCTTGAGAGAACTGATGCCTAAAAAGAACTAAAATCCTATCACCCTGACTGTAAGCTGTTCTGTAGATTTTGATGTCCTTGACCTGAGTATGTAAATTCACCAAGAGAGGAAGAATCTGGGAATGACCCCTGAGCAATTTATTGAGAAGTGAGAACTAATGTCTGCAAATCCCATGATAAACCCCACATTTATGAATAACCTGCATAAACGCAAGTCAAACCGTACCAGAAATACAATGTCTAGGGACCTAGATTTTGGCTGTTACTTAAACTGAACATGCTGGAAAGACAGATATGTGTCCCAGAGAATGTCCCCTCCTATGAAACAGGCTTGCCATCCACGCATATCTGTGTTAGTATATTATCCATTTTAAACACAGCCTAGACCAGTGGATGGGGAATTGGAAATTTACACTGGGCCTGGCACCCATGTCCCTTATAGAAAGAAATAGCTTATAAATTCCTATCCCTCAATGTCCTGTTTGGATACAGAAAGTCACTATTCTTTTGGGAAGAGTTGACTAGGCTTAGAAAGGCCCCCTCAAGTAGTTAGCCTAGTAAAAATGTATGAATCTATGAATGTTGTCTTGGCCAAAAGCAGTATTCTTGGATTGCCCCTTTTTATCTTTTGAAGCACTTTATGAACCAGAGAAAAAGGTGGAAGTATGTACAGAAACTTTCCCTTCCGGTTATCAAAAAGGCATCTATTGCCTATACTTATTTAAAAGGAGTTCTGGAGCAAAATAGACTCAGTTACCTATTTTGTATTGATGCAAAGTAGTTTATTTAAGGAATTCTGAACGGAAAGGTAAGTTAAGGAAGACACTCTTTTGTTTAATATCTATTTGTGAAGGTCTGTGCTGGACATGCTTAGAGAATCTATCACTGGGTTCAAATGGGAGGCAAAGTAGATTCCATGCAGATAGAGACTATAGTGAATGACCACTTCCCAAGCTGTCATGTCTTGTTTAGTCTGCAGAGGGGTAAGACTTTGTCCCATCTTTATCCTACCTTGTTTGTGTACCACATAACTGTGGTATTGTCTTGTCACTACTAGCAGCAGTACCAGCTGTCCACAGTTAGTGAAGAACTTTGAAATCACTGATTATAACCATCATCTCTTTGATATTGATTTGACTTTATTTCCCGAACTCTGACTTCTTGGAAGCAAGCTCACCATGTAAAGTCTAAAGCAGCTGTTGCAATGCTGTGTATTGACAGAGGTTGCACAAAGGAGACTCCAGGACTGGAGTTTATTTGGCCTTGTAGTGCAAGTCTTGAATGAATAACTGAAATTGTGTTGATTAAGACAGTTCAAATGCTGAGTCCACTCTGACCTGAGATAACACTAGATTTTCCTCATATGGAGTCTGAAATGGGGAACCACAAGAACAGTTAAAGCCGTGAACCGCAGGGCTTTTCAAAATTCTCTGCTAAGGCAGACTTCTGTTTTGCCTGCTTTTGAAGGAAGCATTTGTATGCTTTTAATGGAAGAAAAGGCTGTCTGTAATGTCATATCAATCAAGCAACCTCGGCAGAACACACTGGAGGAAGGTATTAGAAGACACACATAGAACTTCACACTCTTTAGTACCTGTGAACTGGTTGCTTGACTCAGGCAAGCACCTAACTAAAGAACCTGCAAAAAGAACTTGCAAAAAAAGGATATAGCCAGAGTCCAGCACTTTGTGAATACTCTTGATGCTGTAAGAAAGCCCAATAGGCAAAGAAGTAAACAAAGAATCTTAAACTATTTTCTTTGAGTTTTGTGAACGAAATTGTGCAAGCAAGCATCTTTTAAATCCAGAGTTACCAAGAAAGCATATAGGTGCAGGAAATAGAGCTTAGAGGATAAGCATTCTGAAGTGAGAAAACCTAAGAAAGGTGTTGAGTCTGGCTAGGTTTAGAATCGGCCTCCAGTCTGTTTCGTTCTTAGGGAGTAGAAATAGTTATGATTGACATTATTTTTCTCATAGGTGTGGAGATACTGCATTTATCACTCCCGGTAGAAGAAGGTTTAAAATAATAGCGGGCATAAGATGTTCCTGATTTTTCAGAACTTGAGAAATGTCTGAGAAGCAATTCTGAATCTCACTGAAGATTGTAACCTCTTTTATGATGCCTGACACCCAGGAATCTGAAGCGATTGTCCCCATAATATTAGACCAAGATAAAGTTTGTCAGCAATTCTGGGGGAAAAGGATAACTGGTTGGTCTTGGGGATGAGAAAGGGGATGGTAGAAGATGGAAGGATAAAATTAGTTATTCTGTTATTCCTGTTGCCCTGTAACCCATTCTCCCGCGTCTTTGTGTCCCATTGCCAATTTTATTAAATTTGTTTTTTGCATGGTTTACGTAGGTAAGATTTAGATTGCTTCACTTTATTTCTCTCATCCATCTTTTTAAAGACTTTAGCTAACCGACCCCCAAATAGGAAATCTTTATCCAGAAGATAATTTATCAATTGAGGCTTGATGTCCTCTAGTAAGGGTTGAAGTCTTAACTATGCATATCTACAGATAAAGCCAGTGTCATCTGCGCTAGATGCTGTATCACCGATATCACATTCACATTTTATAGAATGTTTAGCAATCTGAGAGACAGAATTAAGTATTTCTAGAAGTTTGCATCTGGAGTCTAGGTTCTGACCATCAGAAATGTTCTGACCTGTACTGTCCAACTTACATAAGGAGTTAAGTCAAGTGTCTGGCAATTAACAGACTTCAACAACAGGTGTGTATAAACTTTTTTAACTGAAACTGTCAAGGTCTCTGTCTTCCTTGTCATTAGGTAGAGAATTAGGGACAGGAACTATTTCATCTCCTTTCTAAAAGGACAAAAAATAACAGCAGTGTTTATAATGATATTTGTGAGAATTCTGTACCCTGTAAAATCTGTCATTTGGGAATCTGGAGTTAGGGAAGCAACTGAAAAGGTATCTTCTAAGGCTCCAAAAGAATGCCACAGGTTTAGGAGCATCCCTAGGCAGAATGTCAAAATATCTTGAGTTTCAGGTATTTAGCTCCCTTTCTATTAAAAAAATAAACTTTCATCTTACATATGGCCTCACCAAAAAATGTCTTCATTATGTGAGTCTGAGGAAAAAGTGTCTTCTGCATTTCACTTCTGTTAGAAGGTGAAGGGACCTGAGATGCACAGGCCAAACCCTCTCCTTTTTTATTTTAGTATGAACAGAAGAAGGTGTTTATCTTGGCTGTAAAGTGTGAAAAGCCTTTAACAGCCCCTGGGCTAATCCAAAACACCTGACTTGAGTGGTTTGAGAAAGAAACTTATCAGACAAAATTTGCTAGGAGAAGGAGAGAGAATCTCTTTCGCCTTCTGTTGTCTTTTAAGTGAGACATCTGTCTGAGGTTTAGGTGCTGAGGGATGAATCAACATATACAAGAATGAAGACGAATCTGTACTATGAAACCTACTTTTTCTCTGGTAAGAACATGGGGAACACCTCCTTCACCTTCTATTACAACTCTATATTTGAGGGAACATGTCTTCTGATGGCTAATGCAAGAAGAGTCAGAAGTTGTAGCAACAGATGTGCCTCTGTCTCTGCTCATAATGGCCTCCACAGGGGCAATGCTAGAAGGCCTGGCAGATGCCAACAGACAGTCAAAGGCTATAAAAGTGCTTCACTGTGTTTGCCCCTCTCCAACTGAGAAGAAGCAGACATTCATTCACAGTCATTTGCTTATTTTGACTCTGTATCAATCTGCTTCCTTTTAGCTGGAGAGTCACAAACACTGACAATGAAGAAGCAGATATCATAGCCACACATGCCAGCAATGGATACTCTCTTATTTTCAAGATACTGGACAAGGGTTATAATGCGACTTCTAGTCGTTTTAGGACCAAAGTCCTGACAAATCTGACAGGACCCATACACAAAGTAAACAGCAAGTGTGGGAGACTCTATCACAGTTACACTTCCCTTTTTTAGTCACAGATGTAAGAAAGAAAATCATAAATTCTATAATACAGCAAAAAGAATCTCCAGTGGGGAACGCCTAAGCCTGACCTTCAGAGACTGTAACCGATGGAATGTAGAAACTGCTTGTAACACTGAAGTATGTCTGCAAAAATAAACTGCAGCAAGAACGTTCTGAAAATGGTGTGAAATGTACATAATTGTTACACTAGCATGCTGGGGTATGCTTAAGGCAGATATATGTCTGGTGGGAGAAGGACCTTGAACTTTGGAAGGCTGCCTGGCTAGACGAATGGCACCATTGAGTGGAAAGTCTGAAATGCTAAGAAAATGGCAACAGAGATCTAATAAAGAATACACACACACACACACACACACACACACACACACACACACACACAAACATGCACAACACACACACGCGCGTGCATTGTGTGTGTGTGTGCCTGTTATATGATTGTTATTATAAATGTGAATGGTTTATACGTTTATATTTCTAAAACATATGATAGAAAATACTTTTTTCTTTGCAATAAGTTCATTTAATCTTTCATAATCATACTGTCTTAATTAACTGTAAAAATCTCCATGGTATAATTTATCAGTTCTACAAATAAAAAAAATCACAGTGTGTGGCAATGTTGATTCATTTATATCAAGCTCAGTTTATACTCCCTTCGTTGAATATGCAAGTTTAATTACTTACCAGTGTTTTATATCCTGATGCAAGAAATACTAGTGTAGCAGAGGAATTTAATGATGATCTATCAACTATTTCAAGGAGGCTCAATGTCACAAATTACAAACATTTTCTGGCTATTCAGAAGGAAAACTTGCTGTTAAACAATAATACGACTTTTATTGTAAGCACATAACACACACAGACTTGGTAACAGCGATGTTACTAAGCGAAAAAATAATAACTTTCCAGCAATAAACTAACAGAGCATAAAGTAGAGTCCAGCGTGTTGCTGATCAAGCGCTTTCATCCACCATACTGTGGATTTTATCAGGATCAATTAATCAATTAACTATACCTTTTTAAATCTTTTTTGGCTCCAAACTCCATTCAAGCAATACTTAACAAATGTCTATATATGATATAATATAATACATAATAAATGCAAATTACATTCAAACTGTAAATAACAACAAACTATTCGATTTATACAAACTAAAAGGAACCTGAGTATTCATTACCTCATTGTGTTCCAATACATACGTTCGATTCATTTAAAATTCACTGGGGCTGTACTTGAATAAAATACTATGCTATTATTTGTAAAGAAACAAATTGCCTGATCACTCATTTAAAATGATAAAATGATAAAATGTTTTCGTTGAAAACAATTTTTAAAAAACATAACTTCAGTCATATAATTTGTTATAAAAATATATAAAGGATATATATGTATATGCATAATGTATACATAAAAAAATACATATATACAAATGTATAAAAAAAATATATATGAGATATATATAAATACGTGTATGAAAATGTGTGTTAAAAATTCATACCCTGAGGGAAAACTAAATCTATGGAAGTATATGTACTGATAAATCTAAATGTTCTTCTCCATAGTGTTAATATCTAACAATCCCTTTGTCCTTGGATATTAGCACATACCACTCAACTCAAACCAGAAAATTCTAAGCTGAGGGAATATTAAATTAATAATATATAATATGTAATGTATGAAGAATATTCTGCTAATCCTACCTATTATAACATCTTTTGTAAAATAGGTTTGATGCTTATATATTCATTTAGTCCAGGTAAGGTGGACGCATCCGTCAACATTTGCCATTTTACCTCTTTTTCAGATAATAACACCTTCGTATTACCTCCCCTAATACTTATTTGCACTTTGTCAATAATAGCAAATTTAAGACTGTGACTACTGTCAGTAGCTTCTATATGTCTAAATAATGCGTTTTTACTGTCTTTTCTCTTAATAGCATATAGATGTTCATATATCCTTCGCTTGAATAATCATTCAGTCTTACCTATGTAGAAGTGTTTGCAAGTCTGGCATATAGCCATATATATAATATACTTGGTATTGCAATTCCCCCTTCTAAATGTTATTCTACTCCTATTAATATTCTCTAGGATTAGACTTTCATCCTCATGTATATACTGACAATATCTGCAGCTACCACATTTTTTTGTGCCTATATCCTTGGTGCCTTTTCCTTCAAATCTGTTGTTTCTTTCAAATATGTACTTTAAATTTGTCCCCATTTTATACACAAAAATTGGGGAATCTCCCACTATTTTTTTTACTGTCTCATCTGTCATAAGCAGAAAAAGATTTAAAAAGGTATAGTTAATTGATCCTGATGAAATCCACAGTATGGTGGATGAAAGCACTTGATCAGCAACATGCTGGACTCTACTTTATGCTCTGTTAATTTATTGCTGGAAAGTTATTATTTTTTTGCTTAGTAACGTCGCTGTTACCAAGTCTATGTGTGTTATGTGCTTACAATAAAGGTCGTATTATTGTTTAACAGCGAGTTTTCCTTCTGGGTGGAACTGAACGTGATTCTTTGTTTGGGAAGCAGTGTTCTTATTTTCGGAGTTATGGAAACCCTGGAGGATACGGTTGCTGTTTTACGTACGCCTGACGAGCAACACGAAATTAGGAATCTTCGATCGGAAGTCTCTGAGCTCAAAGGAGACATCACTAAGCTTTTGGATATAATTACTCAAATGAGGAGGAATTCACCGGTAGCTGACATGCACATAGGAACAAGTCGGCATTCTAACACCAGTGAGACGGAAATTGACATACCTAATGGACAGCATCATACGAATGCAGCGTACACGAACAGACATGTGCAGGATGAGTCTGGCAGATTAATGGAGAACAGTAAATGTACAGATAAGGAATTCACGTTTGATTTTTCTTTATTTAATCTTGACGATGAGTCAAGACGCACAGGAACTAAGCAAAAACGAACCATGGCTGGAAAGACGTATTCTAACGTGGCATCACAACGTAACACTATACAAGGTACTGTTCCACACAGCTCGAGCCCTAGAGCATGAGCTAACACTAATAACAATAATAATAACAACATTATTAATTCATGTGGTGAATCTAATACTAAAAGGACTGTTAGAACCAATAATTTGGACAATTTTATTACATCTGATATTTGTTTTGAAAATATTGAGCGTGGTGGTTTACAGACAGATATTGGCAATGACAATTGTATAGGCACTTTACGTGATTCTATTTACACACTGGGGAGGAACCTAAATATTATAAGGGGAATAAAAATTGATAATGCTTATCTGAATAAATGCATGACACTTAATATAGTCCCTAAGGGACTAAAAATTTTTAAAAAACCCATGGGAATTTTACTTAATGATGAAAATTGTAATGAATTTGAAGCACTATTTAATAAGTTTGGGTTTGATTTTATGAAATTATTAATTAAGAAGAATGATGAAAGACTATGTAAAACCATTGAAGTGGTGGAAAGACTTAATAAGAACATACTTGATGATTTATTATTCGACCAATGGGAGAATTTATATGTAAAGCAATTCAATGAAGCTGAATGAAAAGCTAACAATATTATAGCAAAAAAGCATAAGAAAATAGAGAGAGATATTAAGGATTACGAAAGTAACACAGTATATCCCTGGGAACTTAACAAGGGAAATTTTAGGGGAAAACATGATAACATTGAGGAGGTAAATGATAATAAATATGGAAATTATGAACAAGGTAGTGATACACAAAAAAATTTTTACAGGAGAAGAGATACCTACACAAAAGGGAATTGGCAAAGGGGATGGAAATGGAGAGAGAACAGAGGAAACGAGGGACAGGTACGCACATTCCATTCAAAGGGGAGGGAGAATTACTACAATTATTAAGTCATGATGACTGTTCCAACAAAAGCAGTGTAAATTTTAATGAAATTAATGATACAGATGTAGATGTTAAAAGTATCAAAGAAATTGAAGTCAGTAAGAATGAGTTTAATATTTTTAATTACACTGATATGGGAATTACTGATGAATTCTTCACCCTTTTTACTAAAAGGAATGAAATTTATCCCAAGTAATCAATTCAAAGTTGCGGACAGTATTATTGAGATTAAGAAGTACTTAAGAAAAATTAATTTAGCTATCCAATTTAACAACATTAAGGATAGTGGGGAATATAACAGTAATAAGTTAAAGAAGAAGAGCACATACATGCCTCAAAACCACCCCCACATAGCAATGTATGAAAACATGGTGACTAAAGAAATATATTTATTAGACAAAAAAGTAGGTTATAACAGAAATATAAGTAATTTAAATGAGGAAGAACTAAAGTTACTACCGTATTTGAAAAATGATACAACGGTACGCGTAATGAAACCAGATAAAGAGGGTGGGATAGTTTTATATGATCAGAATTTATATTTAAACAAAATGTTTGACATTTTAGTGGAATCAGGTAATTATACTTCCATATCATTGAACGAGATAAACATAGGTTACAGACGGATAGACATGTACCTTGAGGAAGTATTGTTAGATGGTAGGGTTGACATAGGAACACACAATTTTTTAACAGTGGACCATCCTACTTTAGCCACAATTGTGGGGATTCCTAAAGTTCACAAAAATATAATAGACCCACCTTTTTGTCCAATTATATCTGGAAGTAGATCTAAAACTTTCCCTATGGGACAAGCTATTGATACTTGGTTGAAGCACATATATGATAAAATACCTCACTTGATAAAAGATTCCTGGAATTTTTTGGGAAATTTGACCTCTGATTTATGGAAGGAAGGATTAATTTTTATAACCATAGACGTGATGGATCTGTTTTCGTGTATCCCTAAGAATGAAGGATTGGATAGTTTTTATGATAGTATTAGACGCCATTCCAATTTAAAAGGGGATCGTATTAATTTCATTATGGAGCTGATGACCATTATATTGGAGCACAATTACATATATTTTGAGGGCGAGTACTACAAACAGACACAAGGTGTCGCTATGGGGGCCGCCTGTGCTCCAACATATGCTAATATGGTCATGTTGGAGTGGGAATCCGAGAAACTATTCAAGAGTGATTATTATAGATACATCAGGTACTATACAAGATTTTTAGATGATATATTTATTTTATGGGATGGACCTGTAGAAATGATTGAAGAGTTCATCAAATATTTAAACAATACTAGTCAATATTTAAGATTTACCTCCAATTATAGCACTATGGGTATAGCATATTTAGACACATATATATCATGTAAGGAGGAGAGGTTTTCTTCCCGTATATACAGAAAAAACACTTTTTCTAATAACTATTTAGAATTCACTAGTAACCATCCATTAAAGACAAAAAAAGCATATTCAAGGGTCAATGTATAAGAGCTGCTAGAATGACTTCTGAATATTGTGAAATGCTGGAAGAATTGGAATATATTAGCGGATTGTTTAAAAATAGAGGATATCCTTTTAAACTCATGCAGGAAGTTAAAGAATATGTTATAGGAGAATGGGGAAATAAATTTTACCCAGTACTAGGCAAATATGTGAATAATAAAGTCAATTTAGAGGAAAGTGGAATGGATTTTAAAAGAGCTTGTATTTTGGAATATAGTCCACAGGTGACTTTTATTAAACAGATATTGAGAAGATACTGGGATCTGCTTATGACAGATGAGACAGTAAAAAAAACTAGTGGGAGATTCCCCATTTTTTGTGTATAAAATGGGGACAAATTTAAAGTACATATTTGAAAGAAACAACAGATTTGAAGGAAAAGGCACCAAGGATATAGGCACAAAAAAATGTGGTAGCTGCAGATATTGTCAGTATATACAGGAGGATGAAAGTCTAATCCTAGAGAATATTAATAGGAGTAGAATAACATTTAGAAGGGGGAACTGCAATACCAAGTATATTATATATATGACTATATGCCTGACTTGCAAACACTTCTACATAAGTAAGACTGAACGATTATTCAAGAGAAGGATATATGAACATCTATATGCTATTGAGAGAAAAGACAGTAAAAATGCATTATTTAGACATATAGAAGCTACTGACAGTAGTCACAGTTTTAAATTTGCTATTATTGACAAAGTGCAAATAAGTATTAGGGGAGGTAATACAAAGGTGTTATTATCTGAAAAAGAGGTAAAATGGCAAATATTGACGGATGCGTCCACCTTACCTGGACTAAATGAATATATAAGCATCAAACCTATTTTACAAAAGATGTTATAATAGGTAGGATTAGCAGAATATTCTTCATACATTACATATTATATATTATTAATTTAATATTCCCTCAGTTTAGAATTTTCTGGTTTGAGTTGAGTGGTATGTGCTAATATCCAAGGACAAAGGGATTGTTAGATATTAACACTATGGAGAAGAACATTTAGATTTATCAGTACATATACTTCCATAGATTTAGTTTTCCCTCAAGGTATGAATTTTTAACACACATTTTCATACACACATTTATATATATCTCATATATATTTTTTTTATACATTTGTATATATGTATTTTTTATGTATACATTATGCATATACATATATATCCTTTATATATTTTTATAACAAATTATATGACTGAAGTTATGTTTTTTAAAAATTGTTTTCAACGAAAACATTTTATCATTTTAAATGAGTGATCAGGCAATTTGTTTCTTTACAAATAATAGCATAGTATTTTATTCAAGTACAGCCCCAGTGAATTTTAAATGAATCGAACATATGTATTGGAACACAATGAGATAATTCCTTTTAGTTTGTATAAATCAAATAGTTTGTTGTTATTTACAGTTTGAATGTAATTTGTATTTATTATGTATTATATTATATCATATACAGACATTTGTTAAGTATTGCTTGAATAGAGGTTGGCGCCAAAAAAGATTTAAAAAGGTATAGTTAATTGATTAATTGATCCTGATGAAATCCACAGTATGGTGGATGAAAGCGCTTGATCAGCAACACGCTGGACTCTACTTTATGCTCTGTTAGTTTATTGCTGGAAAGTTATTATTTTTTCGCTTAATAACATCGCTGTTACCAAGTCTATGTGTGTTATGTGCTTACAATAAAGGTCGTATTATTGTTTACCAGTGAGTTTTCCTTCTGGGTGGAACTGAATATGATTCTTTGTTTGGGAAGCAGTGTTCTTATTTTCTGGCTATTGCTAACATTGACCACAACAAATACAGGTCATCTTTCTTCATATTATTACTATTAACAACATTCAATAAAATTAAAGACTTTGTCAAAACAAATTTATCAGTATAGATAGCTTGAAGAAATTTGTTAATCTCATTCCAATATGGTTAAAATTAGTACAGTCATGAAAAATATGAGACTAGTCAGCAATAGTGGTCAGATGACATCTCCAACATAACTTGCTGTTTGAAGGGTTCATTTTTGAGAGTTTCTCACGTGTGAAAAAGGATCTGTGTAGAAATTTCCAATGAAAAATCCTCCAGAATTGTGAATAAGAAGTTAGTTTAACTGAAAATAAAATGTTTGTTTTATCTTCCATTGATAATGATACTTGACACCCTTTAGTTAGGTATTGCCAGTAAGAATCTTTAGGAGCTGTCTTATAGACAATTAAAGTGTTATATAGATATGATAATTCATTCTTAACATTGATATTATTATATAGAATTCCAAAAATCCAGTTTATAATTTTTGGTACGGTTTTGAAGGATGAGTTATGTATTATTCTACATAGATCCTTAGTGTATGCTGTGACACTCTGAAGAACCAACCAGTCATTAGAGGATAGGCCATAGGTTAACAATATACTTTGTGTGTTCAAAGCTTGTTGGTTTTCAATACATTGCAACCAACAAAATAGGTTACTGATTTCCCATAAACCAAAAATCTCTCTATGTGTTTTATCAGGAAAATCCCTTGTAACAGTAAACGGTATTAAAAATCTATGCCACAGTTTTATATCTAGATTTGTGTTAATGAATTTTCTAAACACATCAAAAATATTGTTTATTAGTGTTAGTTTAGTTAATTTTGTTGTACTATACTGTAAATGTAAACGTAAATAGTGCCATATCTTGTTATCTTTGTCGGTTACCAAAGCATTTTTTGATAAATAATTTTCATTCATTAGAACAATGGAGTGTAACTGTTTCCAGTTGGAAGAGTATCTAGGATTTATCCAATTCATCACTATTTTAATTATAGATGCCTTTATATAAGTTTCAATCTCTGGGAATTTTAACTCCCCTTGTTCCCATTTTCTGATATGATGAGAATAAACCACTCTATTTCTTTTGGGGTACCATAGGAATTTCATCAGGGTTGAAGTGATTTCTTTAAGGATTTTCTTTCCTGGTAGAAGTATAACGGCTTGTGCTATATATAATACTTTAGGTAACAAAACCATTTTTATCAGTTGTAACCTATCATCAAATGTTATAAACAAATTATTCCATTTGCTTATTAATGTCTTGATTAAGTCTATAGCTTTAGTATACTTAAGCTGTAAGGTTTCCTCTATATTCTTACATAGGACTATTCCTAAATAGTCTAGAGTTGAAACTTGGTTTCCAATAATATGATTAACTGGAACCTGTGTGTTCTTTTTTTTTTAATAACAAATATTTTGATTTAGATTTGTTGAAGGAGAATCCTGAGAATTTTTGGAAATTTGTTGTTACTACATCCACTTCACCTAACACTTCCTTAAATTGGGTAAGGTAAGTAAGACATCATCAGCAAACATCATTTTAGATATTTATTGGTCATATATATTTATACTTCTCATCTTTGGGTTATTATGTATTAAAATGGCAAGTATTTCTATGACCAGAGCAAATACGATAGGGGACATGGGACACCCTTGTCTAGTACCTCTAGTGATTTGGATTGCTTTGGAAGTAAAGGGATCTAATTTGCCATATGCTAGATTATTTTCATAGATTTTCTTTATCATTGTTATAAAAAAGGGGGGAAATCAAATAACAGTAAGACTTTAAATAACCCCAATTTAAGGAGTCAAAGGCCTTTTGAATATCTATCAGTGTTAATACTCTTTTAATATTATCATGTGTATGGCTGTTATGAATTAAACCAGTTTGGTCTTATTTATTATTTTAGATATTGGCATTTTCAATCTATTGACCATAATTGACATAAATAGTTTATAATCATTATTCAACAAAGAAATATGTCTATATGAGTTGCAATGATTAGGGTCCTTACTATCTTTTAATATAGGGGAAATTAGAGAATATATCCAAGAAGGAGGAATATTTGCTAATAACTAGAAGATGGAACTCTAATGTAGCACCCAGAATGGAGGAATTCCTATCATCACTGAAGAAATGCATACTAATGGAGAAAAGAACTAAAGAGTTACGAACTTTTCCTAAGCCATTGGTTAATAGTCCATGGAGGAAAGTTTTGAATTTGATTGATACCCTACAGATGGAACCAAACTCTTCGTATCATAGTTTATATATTAACTTATTATTCAACTACAAATGTTTTTATCTGAATCCTTGTTGTCAGGCTAAATGTAAATACTGTAAATAATTATTGAATGTTATGAATATATTACATTATTGTGTTATTTCATCAAAATAAAAATCATTTCAGCAAAAAAAAAAAAAAAACAAATTACAAAGATTTATAAAAAAGCATTTGAATTGATTTGTGGTTCTATAAACATTGGCATATTAAATGATCTACTTACTTTGATCACAAACACTTTCATTTTTCAAGACTTAATTATATGCTCATATCAGAGAAGTTTACTTTAAATTCTTTAGATATTAAATTATTTTCTAGGTGTATTACTGATCATGCCCAATTAGTTCTAACTGATCATCATTTTAACTGATGATGCTTCTTTTAGAAGGCATGGATTATTTATTAATACTTTGAAGTATTAACTTTTTAAAAGAAACAAAGAAACATTGAGATGTTAAGAATTTTTGGTGTTATAATGATATTGAGGACATTTCCTTTCCAAGAATTTAGGCCTCCTTTAATGCTTTCATGGCTGAAATTATTTATCTTGCTTCAATGAAAAGAATATTGGAAAAAGTTAGATGCCAGATAATATTTCAATGTTTTTGTAGTAAATTCAGTTAAATGTGGACAGTAATGGGCTGAAGGGAGTATTGAGTTGTTAAAAGTACTCATTGAGCTATGAAGGCAAGAATCTTGCAGATCTGCTTTTTTAAGAAGTTATTTTTTTTTCAAAATGTATATCTAATTTTGTCATGTCTACAAACTGGAGAATTTAATATTATCTTGACTCAAAAATAAAATACAAATTTGATTTCTTATGTTTAACTGAGGTAGGATTTCCATTTTTTCAGCTGAATTAATCAAGCAGGTTATTTCCACCTTTCTAGACAAAAATGTGGTTGTCCTAGATTCACTTCCAATTAAATTTTATAACATTTATTTTGATTTAGTAGCTCCTTATTTGTTTAGATTTACTGTTTTAATTTAAAAATCCACATCAGTTCAACCCTTTATTTTCTTTTGCCAAAACTGTTTTGATTTTCAAGCCAGCCAAACAACTCATTGAGATTTCTAATTGTAGAACAGCCTGCCTTTTAAGTTCTAATTAGAAAATTTCAGCAACATTTTTAAAACAAATATTGTCAAAAAGATCTTACATTTCTCCATTTCAAGTTATCTTTATATCTGGTAGATATATTTCAATGAAGATTCATATATAACAATCTATATTACTTTATTATAAAAATAAAACTAATTTGACTCCACTCTGATGTTGCTTACCTTCCTTACTCATAATGCCTTTGATTTTGTAACTAGAGACTACCTTTTCATATTCTTCAAAGTACTAGTATTTTTATTGGCTATAAGTTAAATTATTAATTCTGTCTTATATGATTCAGCTATAATACCACTTAAAATTAAAAATTTGATGTAAAAAAATCTTGCATATCTTAATGACATTATATTGGTTATTCAATCTGTGTTTTCTACCTTGTATCTGTCAGAAACAAATTAAAATTAATGAGAGATATTAGAGTCTTTGCAATAAATAAAAAAGACAGCAGTAATATTTATTCATAACGACTTTAACATTTAACGTTTCTGTATTGGACTTTTTCAGCCGAAGCTAAATTTCTTTCTCAACTATAAGAAGCCTATATAAAAATTAATAATTTAGTTACTGGTTGGCTTAATTAGAATATTTCTTTCACTGAAAGAATTATTTTTTTAAGATGTAAATATTTCCCCATTGGGTTTTGTTTATACAAAATATTACCCCTCCACTTTACTCTGATATATCAAAATTAGAGCATCGTGCTCTAAATTTTAATGGAGAGGGGTTGTCCACAGATATCACAAAAAAATTCTTATAAGATCTTCATATAATACCGGCTTCAATATAAAGAATTCTGAATTGATGGCTTTTACTCAAATCTGGCTGTATTACTATGAATGGAATAAAGTTTTTCCATTTTTTTTGAAAACTATGAATTCAGTCTGACAATTAAAATTTCTATGTGGTGGGAAATTTTCAGTTCATTTAAATCTCAGGATCAATATGCTAGAATTCTAAGAAAACATATTTTTAGATATAAAATTTTTAATTCCTAGATTACAATTCTCAAGGTGTAACCTTCCTATATGCTTTTAGCTAGTATTCAGAGGACTAATAACCAGTATTATTGTGCAAAAAGAATGCTTTTCAGATGGTTTGATCTTCTTAGATACTACAAAGGTAAATAATTAGTTTTCTCCTCTTTTTGAATTAATTCTATTTTATATATTTATTTACATTTGTTGACTGGGAAAGTCAGACTAGCACAGTGCCTAGTTTCAGTGGAGGCCCAGGGAGAAATGCTCCAGATACGTCTTTGGAATGTGGGAGCAAACCAGAGCACCTAGAGGAAGCCCACACGAATGCAGGGAGGACATGCAGACTTTGTACAGAAGGCACCCCACCCAAGAATCGAACCAGAGAGCCTCTTGCTGTGAGCTGACAATGTTAACCATTTCACCACTATAAATAGATAGAGATCTAAATTTGTGTCCTGTTTCTCTTCTTCATTAATCTATTGTTCTTCCGTTTTAATAAAGAAAATGACAACCTGAAGCACTTCTATTTATCCCATCTAAGATATTAATGTAGGTGTTTTCAGAAATATTTTATATAAGTGTAGTTGTAAGTTTTTAATTAATTTGACCTTTACAACTTTCTTAAACCTTTGAAAAGTATCCAGACCATGATAAACTCTTAGATAAATAGAGTGATTCAGCACTTTTTTGCACATATACTTAATTCAGCAAAACTCTGTTAGGACTTAATATGACAAATTATGCTGTCATGGATGTAAGAAGATTGGTGCATGGAATCATATTGGGTGGAATGTCCTTTTATTTTCGTTTGATGGGAAAAATTGATTTAGCAATCTCTTTACCCAGTTTGCAGATCCCTTTCTCATTCGATTTTTGGATTTTAGGTATTTTTTCTATTTTTAAATGTAAATTTGCTACATTAATTTTAACAAGTTTAGCTATGTATAGAATTATTTTGCAATTCTGGAATTAAAATTTAGCCCCAAAATGTTGTTTCTCCTTTACAGAAATTGGATGAAATATTTTTTTATTCCATGTTGAAGAGATTGATATCAGCTACATACAAATCAAAACCTTTTCCCAGCTGGAGGTGTAGAAGGTAAGAGATGGCTTAGGGTGAGTTTGTTTTGATGTTATTATTCAATTTTTTTGCCAGGTGGATAACTCCATAATATCATAACTTCAACTGGTAAAAAATAAATTTTAAAAAAGTTAACAAATTTCCATCAACAGAACATATGAAATAATTTCTTTTAATATATACCATGACATCCTTGACTACAAGTATGCATTTAACTGGAAGCTTCTGTTAGGAATTTAATCAGCAGTGCTGCATTTCTATTCTTATTCTGCCACACAAATGGGTGAAGTAAAGAAACCCTGAAAGGACAGAGAAGGCAGAAATCCATACAAAGAAAGCAACCATTTCTCCTTGGGGATGGAGAAAGACTATCTTAATTAGCAAATGTCATGCAACTGATCATCCAGACTTCTCCCTCAAATTCTCAGCTTTTATTATAAGTAATACAGTTGAAAGAACAGTATAATTTATAGTATATCAAACTCTGTTTAATTTCTCAAAAACAATTATGTGGACTGTAAGGGGAAAATAGTGAACAAGAAGGACCACTGCAAATTAACTTGTGAATATGGTGATACCAAGTGCTGAATGTGGTTAATGCATTAAGACACGGCACACACAAACATATATAAATGTTTATCTTTAGGGTAATGTACTGCAAAATCAAAACTCAAAAAGGTTATTTGTCAAAATAAGAAAATCAGAATGAAGCTGATACCATTAATTTTTCCCGAAAAGAGGAATACAGATCCCGCCCCCAAAGGAGGAAATGAATAAAGGGATAAGGACAACAGAAATAATAAAAGGGAAATGCAATGCCTCTAAGACATGAGATAGAATCACATAAAAAGGACAGAGGAAAATGGTCATGGAAAATCAACACATATTTTAACCATGTGAAAAAAATAATCACAGAGCCAAAGTAATGAACGGTGCGTATAACACAGCTCTTTAAAGGCCAAAGAAAGAAAACCAAGTCAGTGACTCAAGCTATGAGCAGAATGACACAATCATATACCAAGATTCCAATATCTGTCCCACAGTTGTAAGTAAACATTCATATGACATCTTAAGATCATATTTACAGCACTCTCAAAAGATGGTTGCACACTGATCAACAGCTTAACTTCAGTTCTCCCAGAGTGAAAAAGAAACAGAGTTAAAGGCTAGTAATTTTTCCAGTTTTAGTAAATACACTACCTGAATGCCAACAAGCAAGAAACTTAAGACACCCTGAAAGAAAATCAACTAGAAAAGGTGAAGAGAAAACACTGACTTTGAAGAATCCTTCAGCTGTTCAGCAAAACACAGCTAAAGCTCCTGCTTTGGTACAAGAGATGGCTTCCAATAATTTAGAGGAAAATATGCTATTTATAGCTGTGAAGTTCATTTCACTGCAGCCTGTCCAGTAATCTTTCTTGTACTCTGGATAGGAGTAAGAATTACTGAATCAAATGTGTGATCTGCAAAATGAACAATCCTTGTTGGATCAAGTGTATTTTTAGAAGTCTGCAGAACTGCTGACAAGTCTGGTGATATCAGTCAACTTGGTGGCATGGAGGTCAGTGGTAAGGTTTCATCCTCATGGTTCCCTACTGAATTGTCAACTCTCATAAAGCAGATTGTCAACAGACTGACAAAAAACAGACCAAAACTGCAGAAGAAGAGTGAATGTCAATCATCATTCTTCTCATTTAAACATCAAGCCCCCACCCCACTCCTTGACTTTTATATTCCAACTCCGACATCATCTCTATATCTCAGAGAAAAGGGAATATTCAATGTAATGGCCAGCTCAGAATTTTGTATACAAAAGATGACATTTTCTGCCATTCAGTCTCTTCATTTTGGGACTTGTTCATGCAGGTCCCAGTTTTTCAAACGGTTACCCTTCCTTACAGATCTAGGGTATGGGGCTGAATTTTCACCCCCCAGTCACCATCTCTGAGGAACTTGTATGTTCTCCCCATGTTTGCATGAATTTTATTTGGGTAGTCTTGTTTCTTTCTACCTCCACAAAACATGATGTGTGATCAACTACACTCAACTATATACATACATGCAGCGTGTATGTATGTGTGTTTACTTTCTTATTTACTTATTGCATTCATTTACTGGAAAAGTCTGAATGGGCATAACCCTTTATACGTGGAGGCCTGGGGAGAAATGTTCCACACACAACACTATAAACCAGTAGACGTCGTAAGCATTGTATTGCAGACTTAGCAACAAAGTTACAAAATCAAATGTTACATTTATAAATCAGATGCTAGCTATATAAAATATTTACATATTTCTACATTGGTATTAAATACTCGGTGATAGACATTGTAAGGTAATTTAGTTGGCATTTGTACATATACTTTAAAATTTGGACGTAAACATTTGTACAGTGAGTATTCACATACGTGGATAAAGCCCTGTCTACAACTGAGGCAATCCAAGAAGCATTAACAGCTCAGATGCTTTGCTGAGCTGGCAAAGGAGGCCGGGCATGCTCATCGTGGGAGGGAAGGGTGATCAGTGTTCATGTGACATTACAGTCCCTTGGAGAAAAGGTAGTACCATTGGAGGTGGCTCAAGGGGATGGACATTCACCTACTAAGCCGCTTCAGTGGTAGCTGCCATCGCAAGTGCACCAAAATCTGAGAGTACCCTGTTGTCCCTCCAGTAACAAAGGTTGCCCATCTCCCCCATAAAAAAAGAGGGGAAAGACTTAGTTACTACATTCTCATTTTGGGAATGCCAGTTTGGACACAAACACACACACACACACACACACACACACACACACACACTCACACACACACACACACACTCACACACACACTCACACACTCACACACTCACACACTCACACACTCACTCACTCACTCACTCACTCACTCACTCACTCACTCACACACACACACACACACACACACACACACACACACACACACACACACACACACACACACACACACACACGTTTCACTTAACACTGCTTTTGTTGTCTGGATTCGAACTAGAAATGGTTTGAGAAGATCTTATACAGTTAACAAAAAGATGTACTGGATATACATAATGTACAGACCCAAGGCTGCAAATTAAGCAGTTTACCCAAACACCAGGAATCAAAGGCACATGTAATAAAACTGTGCCTATGAAGACACGCCAAACACAGCAAACCATGCATAAACATAATTAAAGACTTAATGGTTATAAGGGTCATTAAGCTTCTTAAGAGTTTTCCTGCAAACACTCTGCCTACATGACACAGAGGGATAGAGTCCTGAGAGGAACCCAGGAGATCCAGGTTGGATTGGCAACTTTGACACCAGTGGAATCAACTACAAATGGGGGAAACTGGAAAAGAACAGCATTTTGTCAGCTTGCCTGTCTAGGGGTGAGATATTTCACAATGATTCTGTCACTCTTTCAGTTAGTGATGATTGGGAGATGGTTCACAATTCACCATAAAAAGAAGAGCTTACATTACTTACTGGAAACCTAAACAACACAGGCATTTTTCTTAACATGGGATGGAGAGCGGTGCACTTTATGTATGATGAGAACTGCACGTTAAAAGAACTGGACTGAATGCTAATCCCTGCGTTTCATGGCCGTAAGACTGATGTTGCCACAATGTATTTATCTCATGCAACTCTGCAATATTTAACATAACACTACATCATACTGTGCTTCAGAAAAAAAGTACCTTTTTCAAGGAAAAAAATTCCATTTTAAATTACTACCTCACCTACAGTAGAATACAATAATTCAATGAGGTACTCCTGAAGGGCATTTTCTGTGAAGATAGAAAATAACAAGAAAGTCTTTCCTGTGAAGGCAGGCAATAAATTAATGACAGAGACACTACAGCTGTACAGCTAAAGCAAGATATGTGTGAGCATCTCCAGAAAATGAAGCTGAACAAGTCAAACATGATACAACTTCTTGAAATGTTGAAAGCCCGGAAGAATGCCACAGAGCTGAACAAGTCAAACATGATACAACTTATCTATACAATGGAGAGACTAAATAAGCAGACTTGCACTGCTGGAAGCTGTCGTGGGGGTCAGCATCTGGAAATTGATGTCTCTGCTCAGTATTAAAGCAAACATGACAAATAGAACTGGCCTATAAAAAAGGTTCACAATGCACTGCTGCCACCTTGTGTCCACATCTAAGCTTCACACCTGATGCTTTCTGAAGCAGTTCTGAGTCAAAGATCAGTCAATTTTCCACATACTTACAAAGAAGTGCCACCACATAATGAGGATTATTCACAAACATGTAATAAAACAAAATTCAGTCTGTTTGGATTAAAAGGCATTATTGTATTTTAAGGCAACTATGAACTCTCTATTGCACGCTAGATGTTTGTAGCACAAGTTTTATATGAGAATCGCCTTGTTGAAATTTTGTTTTGAAACAAACCTGCCTTATATCAGCATCACAAACAGTTGTAGCTCTCTAACATTCATTGTTAGAATGTCAAACAATGTTTGGATCCTTGTACACAGATGTGTAAAAAAAGCAAGCACTGCTCTTTCTCCTCTCTTTAAATATGTCTAAGTAGTTTTACTTAATGCTTGCTGTTTGAATAGTCACTTGTCACTCAAATATTACTAGATGTGATACATAGTAATGGGGGGCTAGGGGTTTCACACCCACTGGCCTCCCTACTGGTCCTACCTTTCCTGCTGGAACACCAAGAACACTGGTGCAACTCAACAATGTCCCTTATATGTAGGATGAAAAGTTACAGCCTGGTGGGTCTGAATCTCACTGTGGGGGTGGTATGTGGGTTGCCTGGCACAGCACCAAAATGCTAGAGACAGGCTGTTTTCTATCACTCAGCAATGTCACTCACACTGGGACATGCACTGATTTTAGTCATGTACCACATTTTCGAAGAAAAAACATATATAAAATCCAAGCAGAAACCACCAGGCCACGTTCCAAAGAAATAATGGTAGTTTATTAAAACAAACAATAAAACAAAATAAAGCTGAACAAAAAGTGCACTATAACCGCTTTCGGGTGTAACCTTTCATCAGATAGTACATACATAGGGGGCTTACAATAATGAAGAATCGCACTTTTGCATGTCATCACTGCAAAGCATGTATGTATATTTTGAAGGCAAATCTATTTGTTCACCCTAGGACAGGCAATACATATTCTTTGAATTACTATGCTGATTGCAATACACAGAATGTTGTATATATAGCGGCCTACATCCAAAATCCCAGTCTCTCCTTGTTTCTTGAGTATCCCCCCTGTTTCAACATCACTCCTTTCCACTTTGAATTACAGTTTTCTGCTTGTGCTATGTATAGGATTGTGGTCCCATTAGACTAGTGGTCTCTTTTCAGAAGAGACCCGAGGTAGTACTTACACTACTAGGGGAAATTTCCCAGGGCACTGGGAAACTTCTTCTAATCTATTTGACAGGTACATCCACCTGGGCTACCACCAACTGAAGCAGATGGGATCTCAGTTTAATGCCTCATCCGAAGGATGACACTCAGGAGTGCAGCACCACCCTTATGCTGCATTACAGTGTCAACACACCAACCACCTGGTGTGGGAATATAACTTACAGTTTTCTGCACTAAAGGCAAGTGGGCTACCTGTTGTGCCTCTAGCCTCTTGAAATTATCCTGCTTGCCCATTATCCTGCGTGATAGCCTGCCATGCATTCAAGTGTAGGGAAAGATGTCCCCCAACTGCCTCTAGAGTGAAGCAGTTGGGCAGACTTTCAAGGATACTGCTGTTTACATTTCAAAAAAGCCCAGCAATATACCTTATTTTGCAGACCCCATCTGCCTCTGGGCTGGCATCCATTAAAGAGACTGCCTATGTCACAGCCAACCCTATTAGAAGGTGAATCAAACTGCTAGGGCTTAAAATTCCTTAACCAGAGAGACTGAGGTCTCCTTTGGTTCCTACTATACAATCTCTGGGGAACCTCAAACTTTACTCTGATGGCAGAAAGGTCTTAACTGACCTATTCACAATTCTGCATCATTTCTTTCACTTAAAAGACCAAACAGGGATGACCCATCAAAGGGGGAGTTAGTGAAGAATGCCTTAAATTTGTCTTCAAAGTCACACAGATGCAACCATGTGTAATGTCTCATCACTATGCCAGAACCGGCTGCCCTAGCCGTACCATCTGCCACATTGTGCATTAGCTGCATGAAGAGCATGAATAGGTTGGTTATGTTAGTCATACTAGTCAAGGTAGCTTTGAGTTGTTGTAAGGCGGTTCTTCAGAGAAGATTAGACCTGCTGAACAAGATCTCTCTGGAACCTATTCATATGTTTGACATGGTTTAAGGCCCTTATAATGAAGGTGCTCAAAGCATACACCTGCTTCTCAACCTAACCATCACCCTAGAGTCCTTATTGGAAGGGTGAATTTAAGAAGAGTCTTCTGGCAGCTACCTTTTAGCAGCTGCCACCAAATAATGGAGTCTACTGCTGATGATTTTGCCAAATATTATTTGCCTTTTGGAGGGCACAAGATCCTATCGGGGTTGAAGGGGACTGCTTCTCAGTTATCTGATGGTACCACACAATGTGTAAATGGATCTAAGCAATTAGCCTCAATCAATACCTTCTTGTCCTGGGGGTTTGGGGTCTACTGACCAAGCTCCCCACTGGTGTATTTGCTCCAATATCTTGCCAAATAAAGTAGCTTATGGACTGGATTGTGGGGAATCTTCTCGCTCCTCAGAGTCAAGAGTATGAAGTGGGAGACACTGAAGGGGAGTCTATGTGTTTCGTTTTGCACGTCCTCTTTTTCAGTATATCAGGGCGTGAGTCACTCAAATTCTCAGAGGACCAAAGCTGCTGTTGAGCAGGGAGATTGAGGCTTAAAGCCTGACTCTGACCTGTGGGATCCTGAAGAGAAAAAGGTAAGACAGAAACATTTTGGGGTGGAACTGCAGCTGTTGGGGCATGTGGCGCTGTCCTTGTAGGATAACCAATCATCTTCCCCAACACCTCCTTCGGAGAGTTGGTTCCAACAGGACGAGGGAGCTCTGAAGCTGGAAGACTGGGTAGCTCTAATGAGGGGATTGGGACCAAAGAGTTGAGAGCTGACAACATCTACAGGAATAATGGAGCCAAAATCAGTGGATCTGATGCTGGTGTAGAGGTTCCCATTTCAACAACTCATTCCCAAGACTGTCAAAAGTGTTGGATCCAAACACCTCAGTATCAAAGCTAAATAAGAAGTCTACATTAATGACACAAGGCCTGGGAGTAGAGACAGAACCAAAGACACCAGAGCCAGACTGTGGACCACCAAAGGAACCACTGTAGGGGCAAAGTGGGATATAGCCACCTTTGGAGTCAAAGTGAATGGAATGACTCCCGTTTCTATCTGGGTCCATAAAAACTTTTGCATCAGGAGGTCCACGTCTGCTTCAAAAGTACTCTTAAGACCTGAAGGATCTGTTTAAAAGCACTGAAGAGAGTTTTGAGGAAGTATTCCTTTCCAGGAGAATTATGCAGTATGGATCCGTTTTATTAGTTTTTGTATAATTTTTAAGCAACTTATTTTATGTAAATCTTTTAAAATGTTGACTTGTCCAGTTTTTTATGTATAACCTGGAGCTATTCTCCCCGGGCCTCCACTGAAAATGGGCTGCCTGGCCCAGTGGACTTTCCCGGTAATCAAACGCCAATAAATAATGAGTTCCAGTGGAAATGGATCTGAAATAGCATAAAAGCAGGTGTATGGGCCATCAAGATTTCAAGCCTCGGCTGTTTTGTAGTGTAGAGGAAGATGCCAGATCTGCACGTCTGTTCTTCAGATCGTATTCTTTAGCCTTTTAGTATTTCTTGAAAGATTTCTTAGCTTTAGAAGGCTCAAGATCTGAGGGAAGTAATCTTTTCAAAATCAGTTCATTCCTTCTATCTGTCAATGCCTGTAGATGAAACTGTTGTAAATCTTACAGTCAAACAAGAGATTGGGGACGCCCAAGCATACCACACATAGGTCACGAAGGTCCTGTGGCTGGGTCTTATGTCCACACATGGAATATTTCTTGAAGCTAGTCTGCTTATCAGTAGTGGGATTCAACAAACTGTAAAGACTAAATACACAAACAAGCAACTAGCTAAAATGTTAGCAGAGAGATCAAAACACTAACACTCTAATCACCTGCTCTATTATATTCTACAATAATCTTCACTAAGAATAACTACTACAACAGAGTCTAATTGAAACAACAACAACTAGCACCTCAGTCTCTGCATTTTCTAGAAAAATCTACTCTAAGAAGTACTAGTACCACAGAATAACTATCTAACAAGAAAATGTTATGCTAAGTCTGACAGGAATACGAAGCAGCTGGAAAACACAATATAAGAAAGAAGCTAAAACAACTCTGAAATTTTTAAACTAGAAATAACAGCTTGATAAACTAACTCAAACTATGCAAAAATCTTAAGAAACCTTTATAAAAAATTTAAAATATGAGGCTGATCAACAGCTGAATGAATAATGCATCTGGTCGCAAAGATGGCAAACAAGATTGGAGGTACTCAGGGAGAATTTTTATTCATTTAATTAGTTAGTTAGTTACACAATTTGCATTTTGGAGGAAAATTTGTAAGGGTTATGAGGCTGGAGTACTAACGCTGCCAGATCAGACCCAAAGCAGCTCTAGGACCCATATATCAGGCTGAACGCACTGAATGAACAGGATTCTATTGCTAATGTTCCAAGGGAAGGAAACAGCTGCCTTTGGTAATGCACCTCGCGGAAGTCACAAGATGTCTCCATGGTCACAGCGCTGCATATACCATGCCTGTAGTCTGGCAGAGTGCATGTGGGAACAAGTGTATAAAAAGTACTCCATGGTCACAGCACTGCATATACCATGCCTGTAGCCTGGCGGAGTGCATGTGGGAACTAGTGTATAAAAAGTACTCCATGGTCACAGCACTGCATATACCATGCCTGTAGCCTGGCGGAGTGCATGTGGGAACTACTGTATAAAAAGTACTCCATGGTCACAGCGCTGCATATACCATGCCTGTAGCCTGGCAGAGTGCATGTGGGAACTAGTGTATAAAAAGTACTCCATGGTCACAGCACTGCATATACCATGCCTGTAGCCTGGCGGAGTGCATGTGGGAACTAGTGTATAAAAAGTACTCCATGGTCACAGCACTGCATATACCATGCCTGTAGCCTGGCGGAGTGCATGTGGGAACTACTGTATAAAAAGTACTCCATGGTCACAGCACTGCATATACCATGCCTGCAGCCTGGCGGAGTGCATGTGGGAACTAGTGTATAAAAAGTACTCCATGGTCACAGCACTGCATATACCATGCCTGTAGCCTGGCGGAGTGCATGTGGGAACTACTGTATAAAAAGTACTCCATGGTCACAGCACTGCATATACCATGCCTGCAGCCTGGCGGAGTGCATGTGGGAACTAGTGTATAAAAAGTACTCCATGGTCATAGCACTGCATATACCATGCCTGCAGCCTGGCGGAGTGCATGTGGGAACTAGTGTATAAAAAGTACTCCATGGTCACAGCACTGCATATACCATGCCTGTAGCCCGGCAGAGTGCATGTGGGAACTAGTGTATAAAAAGTACTCCATGGTCACAGCACTGCATATACCATGCCTGCAGCCTGGCGGAGTGCATGTGGGAACTAGTGTATAAAAAGTACTCCATGGTCACAGCACTGCATATACCATGCCTGCAGCCTGGCGGAGTGCATGTGGGAACTAGTGTATAAAAAGTACTCCATGGTCGCAGCACTGCATATACCATGCCTGCAGCCTGGCGGAGTGCATGTGGGAACTAGTGTATAAAAAGTACTCCATGGTCACAGCACTGCATATACCATGCCTGTAGCCTGGCGGAGTGCATGTGGGAACTACTGTATAAAAAGTACTCCATGGTCACAGCACTGCATATACCATGCCTGCAGCCTGGCGGAGTGCATGTGGGAACTAGTGTATAAAAAGTACTCCATGGTCACAGCACTGCATATACCATGCCTGCAGCCTGGCAGAGTGCATGTGGGAACTACTGTATAAAAAGTAAATGTGCAAACCTTCCATAACAGCTTTACAAATGATAGCCTCTTCCAGTCAACTATCACCCCCAAAGATGGGGAAAGAAGTGGCCAGCTGTCTGGGAAGAGGCTGATCACTGACAGGTCAGAAAAGTGTAAAAAGTACAAAAAAAAAACAAATTCACCCTGATATTACAGAAGAATGCAGAAACAATTCACAGAAAGACAAAAACAAAAGGCATAAAATTCATGGTTCACAATACATGCGTTTCATAGATTACTTTTGGAAAACATCTACTGTGTCCTTCTACATTCACCAAGGACAATGCCACAATATGAACAGAAGATGATTGTTTTAAGTTCTGGTATCATCGATAAAAGATTATATAATATTTGTCAGCATGGGAGGATATGGTCGACAGACCACACTGATTTACCAAGGATCATCTGCATCTGTCCTCTCTAAGCTTTTGAATACTGGCTAAAACATTGTCTTCCCCAATATTGCCTTATGTTAGGAAATACCAAACTGACAAAACTTCTGACATAGCAAAGCCAACCCAAGGGAATCTAAAGGTGTTAGAAACTCCACTCCCTCCAAGCTCTCCTCACCCTGGAGAATGCAGACACTTTGCATTTATTGAGTTTAGAGCCGGGGACAGCACCCAAATAGTGAAGGGTTGCAATGCCTTCCACATGTTTAGTCCCTGACTGTGTAGAACCTGGCCCATAGGTGGTGGTGTCTCAGTCTACATCAATATCAAACTCTGCTCAAGGCTGGTCAAACAAGACCATACGCATGTGTTTCTCTACATCAAAATTACCGTACGCAAAATCCTATACCATATCTTTGCAAGTTACAGGTCACCCTCTATGACCCAGAAAACCCATACCTCATACTTTAACTTACTGGAGGCACTCACCATTCAACCCAGTACCATATTCATGGGCAACTTTAACTACCTCGCTATAAACTGGGAATCATACACAAACACAAACTTGTAGGCCTAGAGTTTCCTGGACTTTGTAAGCAAAAACATCCTGGACCAAATAGTCTATACACCCACTAGGGGTGCAAACTTAGTAGACCTGGTACTTACAAACATGGGAAAACTCTGCACCCCCTCTTTCCCCCATACAATGTCCTCTCTGGTAAAGCAACCTCATTTACAATAAAAATCAAACCTTGGACCCCAGCTAACTCCAAAACCTTTAGGAGCTATTTTAATGCAAACTTCCTATTATTAAGTGATAACCTGGAAAAATGTCATGCCATCCCAAACCCTGAGAATACAGCTGCATATGCAGAGCTGTTCACAGAAGTCCTGTACAATCATGTTAATATATGCATAGAAACAGCTGTGCCTATCAGAAATAAGCTCAGAACAAACTTAAAAAAAAAAAAAAACACCCTGGTGGAATCGAAACATCAATAGGTTGTACAACAACAGGAAGAAAGTCATAACAAAAACTGGGAAGTGCAAAGCCCAGCAGGATAAAAAGTCTCTCATCAATCTAACAAAACAACTCAGAGGGCAAATTAAGTCTACCAATGCCAGTTTGAGGTAAAATAACCTCCTAGGCCAAGGATAACCATAAGGCTTTCTTTAGCTATGTCCTCAACCTTAAAGGCAGTACACAACAGTCTGCAGAACTAATTGTAAATGGAGCCAACAATAAGCAGTCGGAAGATATATCACATCTCCTTGGTTGACAAATTCAGCTCCAGTTTTACCTTGCTCTTCCGGGCAGCCACCACCCAGTAAAACATAACCCCCCCAACATTCACTGGGGAGCAGATCCTAAATGCACTCTCCAAGGCCAAGAACACTGCATCCATGGGCCATGATAATATCCCAGGAAGCCTCCTATATAGCATGAAAAATGACCTATCAGGACCACTGCAGTCATTATTTAACTGTAGCCTCCAGAAAGGTTTTGTGTCATGTGAATGAAGAATTGCAACGATCATCCCTCTGCACAAGGGTGGACCATCAACAGACACTTAACTACAGACCTATTAGTCTGACTAGTCTCATATTCAAAGCCATGGAAAGATTATCATGGAAATGATTAGCAATGACAAAGGAAACGTTCAGAATTTGGATCCAACCCAGTCTAGTATCGTCAAGGGCAGATCATGCCTACTCAGTCTGGTAGACTTCTTTGAGAAGACCATCAGGGCAATAGATGAGGGTAAAATGGTTCATACTGCCTACCTTGATCTGGCTAAAGCATCTGATACAGTACACAAGTGGGACATTGTAATAAACTCATGGACTTGGGGAACCCCCCCCCATATTACATCTGGGATAGCAAGTTGTCTCTCAGGACCCAACTTAGGTTTGGGGAATCTACCTCCACACAGAGATTGGTCACTAGCAGAGTACCTCAAGGCTCTGTTCTGGGTCATCTCCTTTTTGGCATCTACTTTTTGGAAGTCAAGGCTAATGTCAAGGGCCCTTGGTGAGAAAGTCTGCATATGATTGCAATCTAAGAGCTATCATAAAATCCCACTTCAGAAGACACCAATATCCTCCAAGAAGGGCCAACACAGACAAATAACTGGTGCTAGAGTCATGGTTTAAAACTCAATGTCAAGAAATGCACAACAGCGTCCTTTGGGAAGTAGGTTATCCCAGGAACGACCTCATTGATAATACACCCCTAAGAGTAAACCCTGTAGTTAGGAATTTGGGAACATATGTAGAGAGTAACCCAACTTTCATATAACATGAGTTTAAGGTAGTATAGAAATCATCTTTTGTTGCTAAACTTTTAAGCAAGAGCATGGCATCTACATCCAAGGAGGTTATCCTTCCACTGTATTAAGCCATCATAAGCCTCATCATAGAGTACAATGTCTCTGTTTGGTATATACCTGACCAGACATATGCAAGAAATGGAAGGCCGACAGACGTTCCTCACAAAAACTATACCAAGTGCAAACAACATGTCCTATGCAGATCACCTCAAAGCCCTAGCCCTACACTCTGTCGCCTGCACAGTACTGAGGGGCGATCCATCCCTGGAATACAAAGCATCCTTGAACCTGCTCTGATGGACCTCTCGCAGATCCACAAAATGAGTAGTATCAGAACTACCCACTCTAGGGATTTAAACCTTGCTTGTGACATGAATAGGGCATGTTAGTGGGACAGGTATGTGCATCAGAGAATACCCTTTCTCTGGAACAGGCTTCCCATACATGTGATGCAGAGTTCTTCCACAACCCTATTCAAGTATAACATGGACCAATGGATGGGAAATTGGAAATTCACCCTTGGTCTGGCACTTATGTCTCTAATGGATGGAAGCAGCCTGTAATTGCTTGACAAACCCATGCCCTAGCATACATACATCCCTTAAAATAACCTCTGGGGCACCAAAACTCATTGGATACATTTAGACTGTCTGGCTAGGCTTATAAAGGCCCATGTGATTAGCCTAGTATACACCTAAGAAGTAATAAACTGCTTTTCCAGAAGTGTATGTAGTTGTTTGTTTATTTTTTTTGCAATAAATATGGAGGAAGAGAAGCAGAATACATACTCATATACACACAAGCAAAAACAGACAAAAAACTAATACAGGAAAGTAATGAAACAAGAATGACTGCAGTAGAAAGGTCCGCATAAGTAAAGGCAGCTTATTTAATTAGCAAAGTGAGGGAAACAAAGTGAATTGTTTTTGTAACATCACTGAATACTGCAGTAAGTCACTACAGGGGAAAAGACAAACAAAGCATAAGTTTTAAAGATTTCCAGCAGTGTGTGTGTGTGTGTGTGTATGTATGTATAATCACAAGAATTTCTCTATATCATGCTGGACATGCTCAGAATGCATATATATATATATATTATATATATATATATATATATATATATATATATTATATATATGTATATTATATATATATATATATATATATATATATATATATATATATATATATATATATATATATATATATATATATATATATATATATATACACACACACACACACACACAGTGGATATAAAAAGTGTACACACCCCTGTTAAAATGCCAGGTTTTTGTGATATAAAAAATTGAGACCACAATAAATCATTTCAAGACTTTTCCCACCTTTAATGTGACTTATAACCTGTACAACTGAATTGAAAAACAAACAAATCTATTAGGGGAAAAATATAAAAAAATTAAAAAACATACAATAAGCTGGTTGCATAAGTGTGCACACCCTTAAACTAATACTTTGTTGAAGCGCCTTTTGATTTAATTACAGCATTCAGTCTTCTTGGGTAGGAGTCTATCAGCATGGCACATCTTGACTTGACAATATTTGTCCACTCTTCCTAGCAAAAGTGCTCCAAATCTGTCAGACTGCAAGGGCATCTGTTGTGCACAGCCCTCTTCAGGTTACCCCACAGGTTTTCTATTGGATTTAGGTCTGTGCTTTGGCTGGGCCATTCCAAAACTTTAATTTTCTTCTGGTGAAGCCATTCTTTTGTTGATTTGGATGCATGCTTGGGGTCATTGTCGCGTTGAAAGGTGACATTCCTCTTCACTTTCAGCTTTCTAGCAGATGTCTGAAGGTTTTGGGCCAAAAGTGACTGGTACTTGGAACTGTTCATAATTCCCTCCACCTTGACTAAAGCCCCAGTTCCAGCTGAAGAAAAGCAACCCCAAAGCATGATACTGCCACCAGCATGTTTCACCATGGGAGTGGTGTTCTTTTGGTGAGGCGAGTGTTGCTTTTGCGCCAAACGTACCTTTTGGAATTGTGGCCAAAAAGTTCAACCTTAGTCTCATCAGACCGTAACACATGTTTCCACATGCTTTTGGGAGACTTGATGTATTGTTTTGCAAATTTTAGCCAGGCCTGGATGTTTTTCTTTGTAAGAAAAGGCTTCCGTCTTGCAACCCTACTCCATAGTCCAGACATATGAAGAATGTGGGAGATTTGTGTCACATGCAGTACACAACCAGTACTTGCCAGAAATTCCTGCAGCTCCTTCAGTGTTGCTGTAGGTCTCTTGGCAGCCTCCCTGACCAGTTTTCGTCTTGTCTTTTCATCAATTTTGGAGGGACGTCTAATTCTTTGCAACGTCACTGTTGTCCCATATTTTCTCCACTTTTTGATGATTGTCTTCACTGTGTTCCATGGTATATCTAACGTTGTGGAAATTTTTTTGTACCAAAAACCAAAAAATTCATTGAGAGCAGCCAAATAGAGCACGAGCCGAAGCAAAGTTTATTCAAACCAAAAAACAGAGGTACGTGCTATAATGAACGCTACACAGTAAAATTGGCGTTTTTGTAAAACCTTCGTCAGATACAAAAACAAGAATGCCTTAACATTACTTAAATAATGAACCAATTATGATGTAACCAGGTATGATTGGACAACCAATTAATTAATTGACTCCAATAAGAAAAGACAAATAAAATAACAATGCATTAAAAAGTACATGCAGTTAAAACCATTTAAAACATTTTAAAACATAAATTAGACATATCTGACAACTTTGTAGGAACTATTATTGTTCATTAAATAAGTAAAAACAATCATATAAAACTTGTGCATATGTAACTTAATGACCTAGCATATAGTGGTATATATTCAAATCCATTCCAGAGCTGCCTAGGAAAATAAAGGTTAGTTACAATTTGGCAACTCTTAGTTTTAAAACGGGCACAAAGGAAAGCATGTCATCGAGCCCTGGCTGTTTGGAAGCATCTAACACTATCTGCCAATAGAGCTCACAATATTCTAATCTGGCTTCCCACATACCCCCTCTTATTTCTTTGGGCACAACTTCCAAAACAAAAAATGTAAATGTAGCCTTGTTACAAACGGTCTTGTGACGAAAGAGCGCATTATTTGTATTAGCCTTACTCATTTCGTATAAATGTTTGTAAATGCGTGTTTTGAATTTTCTTTCTGTCTTGCCTATGTAGAAGGATTTACACAAGGCAAGATAGACCAATCCACTAGTATGACAGTTAGAAAAACTATTGTTCCTTACAATTCTACTTCTAGTGGTTATTTCTATGTGGGAAGCATTAAAAATGTAACTACACTGTGTACAAGTGCCACATTTGAAAGTACCCAATCTAGTGCCATAATGTGGGGTTCGTGAACCATGCCCAAACTCAAAAACATTTTTAAAATTCAAATCCTTCCTCTAAGTAAATTTTAGCTGGCTATTGCATAATAAATCAATATTTGTAATTTCTTTAAATTTATCCCATTCCTTACCAACAATATTTTTTATCACCCCTGAATCTCCATTGAAATCCAGAATGTATGCATCTTCCATAGCTTTATTCGTATTGGTATGTTGGGATACTAATAATTCAGAATCCTGTCCCAAAATGGGTGCAAACCTATTAGATCTACCATCTAAAACTTCTGATTTCACCTGTTGGATTAAATTGATTGGATAACCTCTATCCTTAAACATTTCACTCACTGTATTGCTTTCAATAACAAAATCCTCATCTTCAAAAGTCATACGACTTATTCTGACCATTTGACCTTTTATAAGATTTTTCTTTTGAAAAAAAGGATAGCCACTACTGAAGTGAAGATAGGAATTTGAAAAGGTATTTTTTCTAAACACCTTGGATGTAAATTTACCATGCTTTTTGGTAATGCTTACATCCAAATAATGGAGTTCCTCAGAATTCAAATTGTAGGTAAAATCCAAAAAATTAGTAGTGCCTTTCAGGTAAGTCAAAAATTCGAAAAATCTTTCCTTACTGGCCGTCCATAAGATAACGATGTCATCTAGAAAATGTTTGTATAGAGACCAACAGTCTCTAAATTCACTATTAAAAACATAGGTGTGTTCCCACCAAGACAACACTATATTGGCAAAAATGGGGGCACAACTGGCTCCCATCGCCACCCCTTTCATCTGTTTATAAAATTCCTCCTCATAATACATATAGTTGTTGATGAGAATGGTTTCCATAAACAGAAGGACATTAGTAAAATCGTTGTTGGAAAGTTTACCAAACGTACTCATATAGTCCTCTAACCATTGTAGGCCAATGTCATGGGGTATACTACCAAACAGGTCGGCTATATGCAATGTAATAAAAAACAAATTTTCCTTATAAAGTTCTGGTTTTAATTGTCTAAGAAAATCCCAGGAGTCCCTTAGAACAGTTGGACTAGTCCAAGACAGATCTTTTAGTTTGGTATCAACAAATTTTGAAAGAGAAGATGTAACAGCACCCTCAGAGGAAACTATCAATCTGAGGGGTTGGTCCACTGTGTTCTTGTGGACCTCTGGAATACCAAACACAGAAGGGACACTAGGGTATTTATTATATAGAAAATTAAACAAATCCACATTAATGGAACCTTCTAAAAGCAGGTCATCAAGCATAAGATGAATTCTTGAATTTGCTATATTGACCTCATTAATAGAAGCTAGGGCATATCTGGACAAGTATTAAGCTCCTCCTTCATTTTAGATTCATATAATATACCATCCATCAATACAGTCCCCCCACCTTTATCTGGTTGCATAATTCTAATAGAACAGTCAGTTTTAAGAAGCTCCAATAGTTCACTTTCTTCCCTGGAAAGGTTGGGATATACCCTGTGTTTGGTTATTACATTCCTGATTTCCCTTTCCATGATGCTTTCGAGGTTCTTTAGTTGTGGGTGAAGGGGGGGGGGGGTTAAATATACCTTTATGCCTTAAAGGAGTTGTTAATTTATTAAAATGATTAAGATGATTCTGATTATTAAAAAATATTGCTAAATTCTTCTTCCTAATAAAAAGCTTTGAATCTACTATAGCTCTAGCTGTATTAACTTTTCTTAAAGGAATAAATTTGTAGCTGTATTAACTTTTCTTAAAGGAATAAATTTGACACCTTTTGAGAATAGATTAAAATGATGAACGTTAACTGAAAGTGCACTGTAGTTGAAAATATTATAACCTCTATAAGAACAAACATGGTCAGTTACCAAAATACTATCAGAAATTTGTTCTCGTAAAACCAAGTTTTCTTTCCCCCTTTGCCCCCGCAGTGGTTATAATTGTAGTATACTTGTGGCCTGTTTCTTATTCTGTTGGATCGCCTGGGGGGTGGGGGGTAAGGATGTTCTAAAGGGGCTTCTCCTTGAAAAGTAGAATGATGGATGTCAGGTTCACCAAACTGGTGATATTCGTCGGGGGGACGTCTATTGTTAATTTCACTTCTTTCATGTTCTCTGGATTTGTAAAATGGTCTCGGTTTTGGGTAAGCCATACCCTCTATGTTATGCTTTGTGGTTGTCCTTAGAATTAGTGGTGATTTTGTTTTTGTAGCTAGCTTTGGAGGATCTTATAAGGAATCTCAGCTTCTTACTGAGGCTGACCAGGGAACTCCTCCACTCATGGGATTTTACTCTCTTTTGCAACAGTTTCTTCCTTCTGTTCTACAGTTTGTCAAAGAAAACAAAACAAAACAAACTGCTGTTATAGTTCCATCCTCTCAGTGCTGGTTATGGAATGACATCACAGCTGATTACCTGACTCTGGTACAATACACACTCAGATCTGTTGCAGTATCTGAAAGCTATAGGACAATTTTCAAAAATTTCTACTCCCTTCCAGAATTCTGTGTTTAAACATATACATTTAATCAGTTATAACAACACTGTTGATACATTTTTAACACAATCATCTGTACAAGTCAGTGTGATACTCAAATGACACAAAATTATTCACAAAACTCCAGCCAACCATGCTGGCATATGTTACACAAGCATTGACCTATTCTCCCTGGCACAGACGGCAATACTTCACATCGTCACAGTATCAAGCCACACTTGTGCACAGACTAACTGCATCTCAGATGGTGTGTCATGCCTCTCAGCAATGATACCTACTTATGCCACATGTATTAACGATGCACTCACTGTGTTCGGCTTATTACATCTGCAGCTTGCTGTTGGCAGGTACAGGTTAGCTTATTACATCTGCAGTTTGTTGATGGAAGGTACAGTCACTGCAATCAGTTTATTACACATTCAGTGTACTGCAGGAAGGTAGAGTCACCGTGGTTAGCTTATTACACTGGCAGTTTGCTGCTAGAAGGTTTAGTTACTGCTGTCGGGTTATTACATCTGCAGTTTGCGGCTGGAAAGTACAGTCACTGAAGTTGGCATTATTACATCTGCAGTTTCTAGCTAGAAGGTAAACTTGCTTCAGTGGGCATATTACATCTACAAGCTGCAGCTGGAGGTACAGTTGCTGTGGTTGGTTTATTACATTGGCAAATTACTGCTGGCTTATGCATACTGTACTCTCTCTCATACTCTCACTTCATCTGATTCTATCTCTCCAAGTTTGGTCATTTCTTGTTCTGTATTTTTTCATATTTAGATTCCTGTTTATTTTTTTCTTTATCAGTTGTTTCCCATGTGTTCCTCCACTCATTCAGTTTCTTTTCTTTTTCACTGGACAGTTTTGTACCAATCAGGGCAAACTTGGAGCACTTGAACAGCAGTACAGAGCCTTAGTTTATTTCCTTAAGCATGTTAGAGTTTTTTATTAAACATTGTGCATGCCTAAACAGAGCACTAAGTATTACTAATATAGCAGTTTTATGCTCTACATTTATTCTATGCAATTGGTACATTCTACATCATCTGTACGCTTACAACTGTATGGCACATCATGCCTCAAGGTTTGTACACAAATGCAGGACCACCTTATGGTGCAGCCACTTTACTGCATATTCATGAATTTCAGCCATTGTCTCTGCACAGGTCTGTGAAATACTTTTTATTTAGTGCACACAGCACCACACCAAAACACATACATGCATGTGCACACACAGAGTGTGCATCCATACTAACAAGTGCAGAGGTAAACGAGTGAAGTATAGGAGAAAAGTAGGACCAGAACTCTGTGTGTACATTATTGCAGTGATCTGTGAAATGTTTACTGTCAAATCATTTAAACAGCTACAGGCGGGTCCAGTGGTTCCACCCTTCCATACACCAAATGTATGAGTGACATAAAGAAAGAGGAAGGATTAGAACTACAATAAAGGTGAACAATAAAAAAAAAAAAACTGAAACTGCGTAAGGTGTGTCTGTATGTATGTGCATATGTGTGCATGCAAGTGCACATTTGTGCACAGTCATTATAAAATCTCAGTGATGCTGAACTGTGATAAAGACAATCATGAGTGGAACAAATCGTAGCACAGAAAGTTACGCAATCTGTTGTGGCATTCAGGGATGAGTATATACTTTAGGGCACCTAAATGGTCAAAGGAAGTAATGTTAATCTATAAAATCAAAGCAAGGATGACAATTATACAGTGTGGATAAAGAAATCTTGGTGACATTTGTGACACAGATCCTGAATTCCTCCTGAAAACTTAAACTACTCCACAATATCAGTACAGCAGATAGTCGATTATCTGAACATCCATTATCAGAAACGTCAATTATCCGAATGCAGCCTTCCAAAGTTTTTTGGTAGGAAAAAAAAATCATAAAATCTGAATATGTAAACATTATATGTATTTGCTTGTGCATGTTTTTTGAGCTTGTAGCCAGCTCCTGTGTGAAAAATATTCTTTATTGTCCACCGGAATTTCTGAATGGTTGAAAAGTATATTCCCTGTGTGCAGAAAAAAACAAGCTTTTAGAAGTTTTTTATCCAGTTCAATGTATGTTTGATTATCCGAACTACCCTAGGTCCCAATTAGTTCAAATAATCGAGACTCTACTGTAGTTCTCTGAAGATGGAGAAAGACAAGGACAGAGTTACCAAAAAAAGAAAAGCAGTTCTTGGAAGGATGCCAAGGAAAATGTGCTTTACTGTACAAAGGCAGTTTTAGTCTTTTCTTACAGCCAACAACTTTTTAGTAATGTCATGACTGACAAATGTTTTATACATACATATACACACACACACACACACACACACACACATATATATATATATATATATATATATATATATATATATATAATATCAATAATCAAATTAATCCATATCATGTTCAGACTAGATGCTCCTTTTTTGAGTACTAAATTACTACTTGGCTACTTTCCATGTAGAAACTGTGTGTTTGACCCCTTATTGTGAAGACAAACTTTTCCCTAAACATACACATATGATGTTTTGAGATTAGAGAACTCATTACATGTAGCACAGAGTGAATCATCAATTTAGATGTGTGCACATTTGATGCATTCTATACTCGGGAAACCTCAAGTCCTTCAAACAAAGGAGATCTCTTTATTTAAGTGATCTTAAATGTTCTTGGGGTTGCAGTATACTTGTTACACTTTCATTGCCCAACGTTGCTTTTAATTTTACTGGTATTGACAAGGTGGTCTATTTCTCACCCACTAAATATAAAAAAACTGTCAACTGCATGCCAAAGAAAAGAGATGGATACTCAACCTGGGGGCCATATATGGGGTTGGTCTGAATTAATATATTTGATAGTTTTGGGTCAAAAATGAAGGTCATCTCCAATTTGTACGTTTCGTGGCGACAGCCTTCATTTTTATTTGATTTATGGTTACTTGCGTGCGGGTTGCACCCCTGTTTTTACCTTTGTGGAAAGTTTGATGGTTACATTATTTGGACATTAGATATCAGACTTGTGGCAAATCTGAAAAACATTAATAGGCCTAAATAAGGCTGTATTTTTGCTTTAGTAACTTAATTTATAATATAATAATGATATAACAAGGGTCATAATTGTGATATTTCTCTAAGCAACAGGGTTTCACTTTCTCTCTCTTAAACATCAGTACCATTTTCACTTCAGTTGAGTCTAGGGACAATGACCTTTCTTTCTTCATCTTAGTGTGCTTTGAAATTTCCTTACCAGTTTCATGTAATGATGCCATGTAAAGTTCTACTAGGAATTCATTTTCGTCCACCAAGGTCTCTCAGTAAGAAATCATGCTTGCTTGACCTCCTACTTTGAAATGTCTCTATCCATTTTATTCTTCTCCTAATTTTCACAGTCAGTGCTTTTTTCTCCCCATTTAATCCCCATCTGCTTAACTCTCCCATCAAATTATACAACTCTTGCTAGAAATGCAACATCCTTTTCTGCTTTTTTCCCTTAGTGTGCAAGCTAATCTTTCGCCTCTGTTTCTTAACTGAGCTACCTTAAGTTTTCACATTCTTTGACTCATTCTACTTGTCAAAGCTTTCCCTAATCCTGCTTGCCCCTCCCTCTCTTCTCTTGTCTCCTTCTACACCCCTGCCAGATCGGTTAGAAGCTCTGAGCAACAACTCCTTTACATACATAAACCCAACAAAAACATAGGAAAACTTCTCTACAACCACAATGTGTCTTTAGCCTGGAATAAACTTCCAAACTCCATTAGAATCAACTCAAACACTACTCTATTCAAAAAGCAACTAAAACTCTTCCTCCTAAGCACAAGGATCTGTCCTTGCCAGGATCCTACCTAACCACTTCATCCTTCCAATCTTACCTCATAACTTTTTTCTCTCCCTCTTATGATCAGCATCACAGAAACTTCTCCATTCAAATCTCTCTTTACTGTAGTTTCTTTATACCAAAAATATATCACCTCTTTATCCACTTTTTTTTCTTTCTATTAAACAATATGACTGTGTACATATGTATTTATGCTATGTATTCAATTTTTATATTATCTGATATTTTACAGATGCTCTCAGAGGTCATCAACTTATTCAACCTCTATTGCTGTTCTTACCAGACAATCAGCTACAGATTATTTCACACCGTCTATGATGACACTTCCTGTAAAATGTTTTCTCTCTTGTAACTGCATTTGTTGGTGCTCATTTCAGTTTTTGTAAACCTCCTTGATGCAAATTTTCTCTCTAACTACATCTTTCTATTTTACTGTCACTTTATTTTATTGTTTAAATATTCTGGAGCTTTTCTCCTTGGGTCTCCACTGAAAATGGGCCTCTGGCCCAGTTGGATCAACCCGGTTAACAAATGTCAAATAAAATAAAACAAATAGTCTCTCTCCCTCTATCTACCATATACATTCTTATCCAAGAGTTTCCATTCGAATTGTCTTGGTTTCACCTGTAGCAGTTTTTAACCTTAGTGCTGATTGCTACGGTACCTTTGTTTCTTCCTACCCATTCTGCTCTGTGTCCTTATTTCTCCATTTTTCTTACTGTGTCATCATTTCTGCCCCCAAATGGATTTGATTGCATACTGCTGTATACCTGTTTTCTTTGTTAAGTCTGTTGTTACTTCCTTTGTTTGTGACTTTTAAAGCAACATCTGTTTTGTGGGATTCTTTTATTGTAGAATCAACTTTTCAAAAGATTTTCAGCAGTATCTGCCTTTATAGCAATTACTATGGGATTTTGCAGCAGCTTAGACCATGGACTATTTGTGTGTGCATCTCTGTGGCGTGTCTGCACAAAAGGCAAGTTCCCATAAGTCTGTCTCATATTTTTTGCACAACATCTACAAAGTTCCACCCAGTGAATTAGATGATCTATTATACAGTCGCAGTATGATGAAACTGCATAAAGATATACAACCTTTCAAAATGTAGGGCCTTAAAATGGGTATTTGATAAGTTTTATTTGGAAAAAGATTGGCCTGTGACAATTGCTATGATTTCAACTAGGAGGGCCTCTATTTGTAATTTTGCAAGATTTTTTTTTTGAGGCCCAGATTTTAATGCACCATCTACGAGATTTTGACTTATAAACTATGCCATTGTACCATTAATCCTGTCCTGAAAGGTAACTTTTATACACAAACTGCTAAGTCACCATCAACATGGAAAAGTATAAATGCAGTGCCACAGTTTACATGGTGGGGAATTCAAATGTATTCAATAAAAGTCAGGATCAAAGTTACTGATAACTGTAAGTTATTAGCTGTTTTTATTTATTTATTATTTTGGTTTAACTTTGGTAAATGTGTACTCACAGGTTTGCCAAGTTTCAGTAGTTTTGGTCCCATTATTTTAGTACGTCTTCTAATGAACACTGCTTTATGAGCTATAGCACTTTCCGTACACACAATCGGGAAAAAAGTGCCCTCTCCATTAGCAGTTTTGCATGCTACTACTTTATATCACAAAATAAATTCGAAAGATGAGTACTGCTGAAAAAGTGAAGCAAAGTACTGAAAACCTTCTAAATCATGAGTCTAAGTTACATCTTATGAAAACACCCTGAAAATGATGGAAATCTAAAATATTTGAAAGGAAACTTGTGGCATAACTGTTTTCGGCTTGCATTGTAAAAACAATTGCCATTTCTCATATCCGTGTCAATGTAATTTATTTATTCCAAAGGGAGGACTTCACATTTGGTACAGTGAAATTACCTTTGCAGTACGCAGTAAATATTTTCTATGGATGGAAGGCACTATTTATGCCCTATGACATCCTTCTGGTCATTGTTATTAATTATTTTATTAGTATTATTATACAGAGGAAACTCTTAGAGCCTTCAAAATGAGACTTCAGGGGCATTAGGAAGAATAGAACAGAGAATCATTTTGTTATACATTGTCACAATAATTTTGTTATAAATTGTCACAGTAAGTTTTATAATTCATGAGCTACAATTTTGGAAAAGTTGTGGTTAGTAATAAAGGAGGCAGACGTTTAAAGGATTTGTTATTGTATACATTTTTATTTATTTATCCTTTTTTGACTGGGATTGTCCCATTAGGCTAGTAGCCTCTTTTCAGGGAAGACCTGAGAAAGTATTTATATTACTTGGGGAAATTTGGCCAGGGCATCGGGGAACATCACCTACTCTTTGGAGATGCTAGACGGTGCCGGAGGGCTCCTACAGCAGCAATGAAGAGGCCTAAGGGAAACAGTACCATGGAGGAGGAGAGAAAAGCTATGGAATGTTTGGAGGTGGAAAGTGACAATTTGCAGAAAAATGTGTTTGATATGGAGCTTGAGAATGTAAACAAAGACTCTTTTGTGGTAGGTGTTACAAATGAGCAGCGTTTTCTCCTTGGAGAAAGAAGTATTTTTGTAAGTGCTAAGGATGTGGAAAAGGAGTCCGGTGAAGTGGCAGCAGAGACTACAGCAGGAAAAACCTAATGCAGCAGTGACAGAACAGGAAGGCAGCAACAAATTGAGAAGGGGTCTGGTTTTGTGGCAGCAGAAAATGGAGTAACTAAAACATGCAACAATGACAGCAAGCAAGATAAGACAGCAGCAACAAAAGTACAGTTTTGTACCTACCATAAATGTAGATGTTCGAGTGCTAATACAGCTGCAGTAATCACAGATGGGTTTTCAGCCGTCAGGCGGTCCCTCGGTCGGCCGAATTCCAAAGTCTTGGTCCGGCGTCGGTTGTTGTCGCTTACTCTTCTGACGTCAGGAAGGCCAGAGTATATAAGACACAGCCGACGCCATGTTCTTCAGTCTTTCTTGCCCCAGATGTCAGGTGCCCCCAAAAGGAAGGCAATACATAAATAAAGCTAATCCACAAATGTAAGCAAATAAAACATAGCAGGATAACCCAGTCAGGCGGTATGAAGAGGTTTTTAGGCCCCATGGCCTTACCAAGAGGGGAAGGAGGGAGGGAAACCTGTACTGCAGCTGTATTAGCACTCGAACATCTACATTTATGGTAGGTACAAAACTGTACTATGTTCATCGTGCATACAGCTGCAGTAATCACAGATGGGTAGAGTCCCAAAGCTATGCATAGGGTGGTAGGTACTATGAGGAACTGGGTTGAGCCAGAATGCCCTGCAAAACAGCAGTGGCAAAGCCTGCTCTTGTTCTGGAATATAAGGGCAGATGGTAGTGTTTTGTGAAGGTATGTACAGAACTCCAAGTGGCTGCCTCCAAGATATCCTTAGTAGGCACACCTCTGAGGAAGGCTGTAGAGGTGGCTGTGGCCCTGGTGGAGTGAGATCTGATACCAGTAGGGACAGGTTTCCCATGATGGGAGTAACAAAAACGTATGCAGTGGCCAATCCACTTGGAAATGGTCTGTTTGGTAACTGGTTTCCCTGGAGCCCCTACGGCATAGGACACAAAAAGTTGGTCTGATTTCCTGAAGGACTTTGTTCTGTCCAAATAGTAACGTAGCTGCCTGTGGATGTCTAAAGAGTGAAGCAGCCTTTCCCCTTTGTTTTGAGGGTTAGGATAAAAGGTAGGAAGGTGTATGGCTTGGTTTAAGGCTACCCTAGATACCACTTTAGGCATAAAAGATGGGTTGGTACGAAGGGAAACCCTGTCCTGATGGAAGATGAGGAAGAGCTGCACCGCCATGAGGGCCTGTAGTTCAGAAACCCTACGAGCTGAAGTGATGGCCAGAAGGAAAGCTGTTTTCCAGGACAAAAATTGTAGATCTGTTGAAGCAGCAGGTTCAAAGGGAGGCAATGTTAATTTTTCTAGTATGTAATTAAGGTCCCAGGCTGGTATTGGTTGTTTCCTTGGAGGTCTTATATTCTTAGCCCCTCTGAGGAACTGCCGTAAGAGTGGGTGTGAGAATAAAGGAGGATCCGTGTTGAATTCTGCAGAAATGGCTGAGGCGTGTATTTTGATTAAAGAAAATGAAAGTCCACTGCTCAGTAGTTCAGCTAGGTACTGTAACACCTGAGGCAAGTTCAATTTTCTAGGGTCCTGCCCTCTTTTCTCATTCCAACAGCAAAACCGCTTCCATTTTGCGGAGTAAGCTTTTCTAGTAGATGGTCTTCTGGCCTCCAAAATGACATCCTGCACCTCCTTGGAGAGTAGAGTTTGATGTGGTGTTAAGGAATTTTCCATGCAGCGAGGTTGAGTGTTTTCAGCTGGCTGTGAAGGGTTTTGTAGTTGTTCTGCGTCAGCAGAAGTGGTATTAGAGGCAGGGGCCAGGGAGGAGTATGTGTTAGGCTCCTCAGGAGTGGATACCAGTGTTGCCTTGGCCAGTCTGGAGCAATCAGTATCATCCTCGGATTGTCTGTTCTTGCTTTCAAAAGTACCTTGGGCAGAAGAGGTAGAGGTGGGAATGCATAAACTGTCCATGTTGTCCAACTGAATGAAAGGGCGTCCACTTTCCAGGCCTTTGGATGGGAGGTCCTTGAACAAAACCTTTTCAATTGATGGTTTCTGTGGGAGGCAAAAAGATCTATATCTGGCCTCCCCCACGCTTGGACTATCTCCGTAAACACCTGCGGATGTAGCTTCCATTCGTGTGGGTCTGTCATATTTCTGCTCAGAGTGTCTGCCAGAGTGTTTTCCATCCCTGGCAAGTACTGTGCTTGAAGTTCGATTTGTCTTTCCAGAGCCAAGTTCCAAAGAGTCATGGCTAGTCTGCACAAGGGGTATGAGTGAGTTCCTCCTTGTTTGTTTATGTACCACATTACTGTGGTGTTGTCTGTTCTTATGAGCAATTGTCCTGGATGCAGAAAGTCCTTGAAAGCTGTAATTGCATGTATTACTGCCAGCATTTCTTTTGATTGATGTGAAGGTGCTTTTCCTTTTGGGACCATCTGCCCTGAATGCACCTGTCCTTCATGTGCGCCCCCCAGGCGTAATCTGAGGCGTCTGTGGTTATGACTTGGTTTGCTTGAGGCTTGCAGAATGGGAGGCCTGTGTTTACTTGACATGCTTGGGCCCACCATAGGAATTCCTTTTGTAGACAAGGAATTATTGGAATAATTGCTTCCAAGCTGTGACTGTGTTGAGACCATAGATTTTTTAGGTACCATTGAAGTTTCCTCATATGCAGCTTTGCACACGGGATTAGAAGAATGCAAGATGCCATGAATCCCAGAGCCTGCAGGATTTTCCTTGCAGTAAGCCTGGTACTTTTGCTAGTATTTTGAAGTACTGAGATAATTGCCCTTGTTTTTCTGGCGTAAGGTATGCCATCTGGGTGTTTGTGTCCAAGCTGGCACCCAGGAAGGTTATTTTCTGAGAAGGTGTTAGCTTTGATTTCTCCTTGTTGATGGTGTATCCCAGTGAAAGCAGTAACCGTGTCACATATGCCAGATGTTCCAGTAGTATATGTTTGCTGTCCGCTTGGATCAGGCAGTCGTCCAGATAAGGGTAGATTTGTATCCCTTGAAGTCTGCAATAGGCAATCACTGATGCCAGGCACTTGGTGAATACTCTGGGTGCAGTAGATAAGCCAAAGGGCAATGCAGAGAATTGATAGTGGATTGAACCTGCAAGAAATCTGAGGTATCTTCTGCAGCTTTGTCTGATTGGGACATGCAGGTATGCCTCCTTGAGGTCCAATGTTACCAGCCAAAACTCCTTGCCCAGCATGGGAAGAAGTTGCTGTAGTGTGAGCATCTTGAATTTTAGTGCAGTAGAAATGTGTTTAGTATGGATAAGTCCAGAATGGGTCTCCAGTCGGTTCCTTTTCTTGGTACCAGGAAAAGTCTTGAATAAAAACCTTGACCTTGTTGGTGTGTAGGTACCTTTTGTATAGCCCTCATGTTTAGGAGCTTTGAAATTTGCAGTTGTGCCTCTACCCTTTGATTTTGTGGTAGGTTTGGCATGCCTCTCCTTTTGGAAGAGTGTGAAATTGAAATTTGTAGCCTCTGTTTATAATGTCCAGTATCCATTTGTCTGTTGTGACAATATGCCAATTGCTTGCAAATAATGCTAGTTTCCCTCCCAAAGGTGCTGCCAGTTGAGACTTGCTTGGCATGGAAATGAGGGAGTCATTGAGTTTGCTTCCTGTATTGTTGTGCACTGTCTTCACCACCTCTTGGTGCTGGAGATTGCCATTGTCTGCCTCTATATGACCCTTGTGATTGCCCTCTGCCCCTTCCGCGTCTGTATCTGCCTCTTTGGGGCTTGTCAGTGGCTGGAAAGGACCAGTTTTTTGATGGCCAATTCCTGCTAAATCGTGGTGGCTGGACCTGTAAGAAAGCTTTGACAGTTTGCATAGATTTGGCTTTCTCTTCCATTTTTCGTAATATATCCTCAGCATTAGTACCAAAAGAACATCCTTTTGTAAAGGTGCATCAAGAAGTTTTGCTTTCACATGATCAGGCAGATTTTGTTCTCTAAGCCAGGCATGTCTGCGAATGACTGATCCTGTTGCAGCCGCTCTACTGGAGGCCTCTAGGGCATCATAACCACATTGTAAAGTGTGCTTACCCACTTGTTCTGCACTATGCATCATATCCTGTAACTCTTTTAAATCTGGTTGTTCAGGTTGAGACATTTTGTTTTTAATTGTGATAACAGGAACTGTTGATATTTAATCATATGAAACTGGCAGTTTAAGGCCCTCATGGCTAGGGTGGCGAGGTATAAACCTTCTTACCCCACCTTTCTAGAGATCTAGATTCCCTTTCTGCAGGAAGTGGATTCTTGGCAGTGGAGGCCTTTATTCCCTTAGGGCCTTGTGAAATGGTTTCAGGGTCAGCATTATGGCCTTTGTAGAGAAATTGGTGAGAACTGGGTACTCTGTAATATCTATCAGGCTTAACTGGTGCAGGAGGCAGTGAATCAGGATTAAAACAAGCCTCCGAATAGACATCATCCAGTACCTCCAAAACAGGGGATAGCCAGAGGTCTGTGCTGAGGTAACCAAAGAAATTCCCTAAGTCTTTTCTTGGAATCTGAAAAGTCTTGGCCTTCCCAATGGAAGTGTTCCCTCAAGGTGTGCAAGGTTTCCCCAAAAGAAAAATCCTCAGGGGGGGATACAGAAGGAATAGACTGCTCTGCATCCGAATCCTCAAAGGGGGAATAAGAGTGTTCCTCAGCATCAGAATGCTCTGATAAAATGGATCCCTGATCAGAAGAGGGGATTCTTCCTCCACTCAGGGTCTCTTGTCAGGAGGGGGCTGAGAACCTCTGATAAGAGTTATTAGATCCTCAGCCATTTTAAGCATCTGCTTCTTAGGCATGGGTCCAGGAGATGGGCTTTGTGCAGCAGGCCTAGTTTGATGCCTGGCTGTTTTGGATTTAGTAAAGGCCTTAATAGAAAAAGAGGATGAAGGCCTAAATACACCATGGGTGGATGTAGATCTGTCCACATTAGTAGGCTCGACATAAGCTGGAGCTTCGGTTGTAGTCTGGGAAAGGGCCGATGACCTAGCGGTCTCGGGTACAGAAGACACCGCCGAAGGAGTGTCATCGGTAGTCAGGGACTGCAAAGGCGTCTCACTGAGAACCGGACCACGTGGAGCCTGTTTCGGCGTGGTGTCGGTGGAGACCGCGGGCCTCGCATGTCGGTCCTTTTCCTTGCGTTTTTTGGATAAAACGGTAGTCGGAGTGTCCGACGACATTTTATAGTCAAAAGCTTTACCAAAAAACTGTTGGGCGAACTCCGCCCGACGCTTTATAGTGCGTTTATTGAAGGTAGCGCAAAAGCGACAGCCCGAGACGTCGTGCTCTGGGCCCAAACAAGGTATGCAAAGGGAATGGAAATCCTTATGCGGTATTTGCTTCCCACAAGAAATACAATTATTAACTTTTTCTGACATCGGTCTGAGGCAAGAAAAGATTCCCCAACGGGGTACTTAGCTTTAATGAAGACTTCAGTTCCAAATATTTTCGTAATTCAGGAGCTGGCCGACCGGCACTTGCGAACTGCTTCTGCTTCGGGCACCGTGCGGCAAAAAAGACTGGAGAACATGGTGTCGGCTGTGTCTTATATACTCTGGCCTTCCTGACGTCAGAAGAGTAAGCGACAACAACCAACGCCGGACCAAGACTTTGGAATTCGGCCGACCGAGGGACCGCCTGATGGCTGAAAACCCATCTGTGATTACTGCAGCTGTATGCACGATGAACATCTGTAAATAAAACTATTTTTTTTAAAGAAGAGAAGACCAACTGTGAGAATAAGAATAAAAGATGGCACTATAACAGACAGACATTATGTATGGGATAATTTGGCAACTGTTCTGGGTTTTAAAGCTCAAGAAATTTGATCTTTTATACATACTGGGACAGAGTATTTTTGTGACTTAACATTCAAAACTGATGGACTGATGATAACATTTCTTGAACTCTGTAACAAAAAGAAAATAATTTATCCATGGAACAATTATTTGTTTTCTGGTAGTAACTAAAATGTAAAAAAAAATGTTACTTTGCAGTTCAGAACTGATGAAGTGAAAGAATAAAAAATACATGCAGGGTCTGTGTGAAACTGTTGATAATAGTGTGAAAGTTAAAGAGATGAGATAAAATTATGGACTGGAGAGTCGGTGTTTAGAAATTGTTTGAAAATGTGAAAAGAACATGGTGAAACATTTGCCAAGTGTTATTTTTCTAGCTGATCATAGACAGACATTAAGATATGCTGGCCAGCCTAAATTGTGTTTCTTTTGTGGGGACTCTTCTCAATTATTAATGATTGTGACAAGGTACAATGCAACCAGTGTGGGAAGAAAGGACATATATTGCAAGACAGTGTGTGTCAGAATGTAGGCTGCATAAAAAAGGACACTTTGGATGGATTGCCAAAAGCAAACGGTAAATAATGAAAAAGAAGGGGAAACAGAAGAAAACATACACAAGGAAGGATAACAAGAGGCTGGGGGAGAGGGAGAACTAGGGGAAAAAGAAGCTGTAGAAGAAGAGAAATGGAGGATAAAAATGAGGGGGGGGGGGCGACAGTGCAGCCACAACAGAGGTCAGGAGAAGGGATTGATGCTAATAATGTTTTGGAAGTTCTACCCAGTGAAACATCTGATTCTGAGGATCAAGGATTATTTGTATGTAAACCCAGGAAATATTGAATTGGGGAAAGTAAAAAATAAAAGAATAAAAAAAATTACAATTATTTCCCACAAACTTAAAGTGAAATAAAACGTACCGGTTTCACTGAAAACAGGCCTTGTACGAATGAGAATAACAGCTTAGGATAAAAAGGTCTTGTTACCAGGCAGAACTGATAAAATCAAACACTTTCATTCTTCTTCTTCTTTCAGCTTTTCCCGGTAAGGGGTCGCCACAGCAGATCATCTGTCTGCTCATGATTGGTAATGAAGTTTTACAGTGTCAAGTTGCCAGCCCGGCGCCCAACCTTCCACAGAAGGCACACACACGCACGCACTCACTCCTAGGGCCAATTTAGGGTATCCAATCTACCTACAGCATGTCTTTGGGATGTGGGAAGAAACGGGAGCACCCGGAGGAAACCCACACGACCATAGGGAGGACATGCAGACTTCACACAGAAGGCACCCCAGCTGAGGATCGAACCGGAGAACCTCTTGCTGTGAGACGACAACGCTAACTGCTGCACCACAGTGGCCGCCCTAAAGTCAAACACTTTAATTAAAAAACTAAAATCCAAGCTCAAAGTTTAAGTTCCAAGGATAAAAAAGTAAAACCTTGCAAGTAAATCCAAGAAATCCAGTACAAAACAATGAACAAGCACTTTCAGCTTAATCAGCCTTTTTCAGATCCAAGAAAAAAGTGTGGATTGGAAATACAATATGGAACTCAGGAAGTGAATGTTGTTCTGGAGTGGCTATGTTGTGTAACAAAATTGTGAAAATACCACACTGGTAAGGATTGGAAATTCAACTGCTGTGGATGTGGGGTGGAGAGAAGTTTATAGAATTATAGCACTGCATGCTTATATAACTAGCAAGAAATAGGAGAATCTGTTTCATCAAATACTAGACTATGTGGTGGTTAACATGAAAATTCAGCTGCTGGGAACTTTAATCGTGATTTAATGGGAAAATGTAAAAAGAAAGAGAAAACTGTTAAAACAATACAGGAAGTGATAAAATGTGGTAAATCAGCTGTGTGGAACAAAAGTCAATGGACTTAAGAGGAGGCACTGATTATTTTGCATTATCAGAAGGCTTGAGGGTAGAAGATGGTGACATAGCTGTGACACATTTTACAGACTATATAGCAATATGGATGGAGGTGACAGAAGAAAGGCAGTATATTAAAATAGTAAGGGGGATAAAAAAGAATAAATGAGAAATTATGGCATGGAATTAGAGAGTGGGAAGTATTGCAGTTATGGAAGCATCATATAATCATGAAAGACTTCTAACAAAACTGGTCTGAACAGTGGAATGAATTTGAAAAGAAGTACAAATGTGTTTTTTTTCAATGTCAAGATGCTGTAAGAAAGGAAGAGAAAGTGAAATATGGGAAAATGTATATAAATGTATTATATGATTAAGACAATGATACAACACAGTGATATGATATGGAAAAATATTTAAAAGATTAAGTTGTTGCTGTTTAGGCAGAGACATTATTTACAAGGGAGAAGGGAGGAGGCAACTACATTTAAATGAAAAATGGAAAAGGAAATGTAAAAAAGTAAAAAACACAAAAGCAAATTATGAGTATTGTAGTATAGCATGTGGAAAATATGTAAAGGAGTAAAAAGAAAGGAAAAAGGGAGAATGGAAAGTAAAACATTCCCAGATTAAGTAAAGGAAGCATTTGAAAAAAAAATACTATTAGTGAATTGGATGAAGTACTTAAGGAAAAGTAAATGTTGATTCAGTATCAGGCTTATGTATACGGTATGGAATGTACAAGAAATTAATGAATTGGTAAACAGAATATTTTGTAAATGCACTGAATGAATGAATGAATATGAATGAATGAAGGAAGGGTTTACTTATGAAGGGTTATGCAGTAGGATATTACAATTTATAGGGATAAAAGATGAAAAGAATGAAATAAAAAACTGGAGACCTATCGCATTAAATAACACAGATTATACATTTTTTATGAGAACAACACTGAGAAGAATGGAGGGAAGGATGAAGAATGCTACAGAAGAAAGTATATATGGTACAAATGGGAAGGGACGTCAAGAACTGTTACTGGTTGTGAGAGAAACTGTGGATGATACAAGTAAGGGGGGAAGATATGAAAGGTATGGTAGGTGATACTAGAAAGGCATTTGATACAGTAGGGCATGATCCTTTGTGGGACGTTATGGAGAAGTATGGAATAGGCAGTAGAATTAGGAGAGAGTGTATGTCAAAATATCAAAATAATAGAGTGAGAGTGTTAGTCAGTGGGTAGCTGAGTAAAGAAATATACATGAACTGTGGTTTAAGAGAAGGATGTTGCATGAGTGGAAGATTGTTTGCACTGGTAATTAATGCAATAGTGACTGAAGTAGCTTATAAAATGAAAAAAAAAAAAGAATGCTAGATATGCGACAGAAAACGAGGTGGTGATTCCATTAGTTTTGACATACTCAGAGACATAGTGATAGATGCTACGAACAAAATATGGAGGAGGGAAGTTTTGGTTTGTCTGAATGGATGTTTACAAGAAACGGGAATAACCTTGAATAAAGATAAAAGTAAGCATTTGGGTGATGTGATGAAAGCTAAAGGTATGCATTTTTCAATTAATTAATTATCTTTGCTAGGAATGCAATTTGGGAAATTATGTGGTTATGATGCAATGTGAGGGTTTGATAAAAGAAATGAAAGAAATCTGTTTTCTTTAGAAGATGTATAGATTAGCGTTCAGAAAAGGTTTATATGGTGAATTCTGTACTAATGAGAAAAACAGCATACATGCTAAATGTTTATACAATCCCATAAAAATATGAAAAGTAAATTATGCAGCTGATGTTTTCCTTCGTATGGGGTTCAAGATTAAACCCAGGGAAAAGAGGTATGTTATATATGAGTGAAGATGAAGGGGACTGGGGTTACTAAATCCAGCTGTTTATTCTGCTTATTTAAAATGTATAGAGTATTTATGTGGGTAAAGGAAGAAAATGAGAAATGAATACTCAGAATGTTTAAATATAAGTACAAAAAGTTGTGGAGATGGCAAGAATTAGAAAAACAGAAAATGAATACTGTAAATGACGAAATTAAAATCATCAAGACAAATACTAACATGGAAAATAAAAAATGATGATACAGAGAAAGAAAGATTTGGTATAATGTGATGAAACAATATTATTATGTCAATCCACAAGAAAAAATACCAGAAGAAATTATTAAAGCCATTGAAGTAAGAAAAAAAGTGGTGTACCAAGATAGCAGAGCTTCAGGATTTCCTATGGAGACTGGTAATACAACAAGTTACCAGTAAAGGGGAATATACCATATAAAAAGCCACTTGAAAGAATGTGTTTATTTTATGGGGAGGAAGAGACAGAACAGCATGTTTTTTTTGGAATGTGAAAAAGAGTTGAAACTGTGGAAAAAGTTGTGTGATGATTTTTTTTGAGAATATTAACAACATAAATATAGATTTGAATATGATTATGTATGGCTATTATAACAACGAGATGAAAGAATATGTGAGAAGGGTAGATAAGAATTAATTTATACGCAGTATGGATTATTTGGAATGAAAGACTGGATGAAATTTTGTTTAAAGGGAAATTAATTTTGTCAGATATGAAAAATTACATTTTGGTTGTGGAAGAAGGATGGAATCCATTACAGAGGAATAACATTGATAATATAATAAGAAAACTGATAAATAGTGTAAAAAACACAAAAGTGTGTGTGTGTGTGTATATGTATATATATATATATATATATATATATATATATATATATATATATATATATATATATAATCTACCTGGTTTTTATGTTGTGTTGAAAAAAGGACTCCTACTCTTCTTGATAGGTGCCATGGGATCTTTTACATCCACCTGATCTTCCACCAACTCAAGCAGATGGGGCTTTAGTTTAACATTTCATCTGAAAGCTGTCTTTCTCAGGATTGTAGCACTCCCCTTATTTTGCATTACAGTGTCAATAATCAACCTCTCTGGTGTGGGAATCGAACCCAAAGCCTTTTGCACCAAACGTGAGTGCGCTGTTGTGCCACTGACAATGCTGTCACTTTGCATTTTAATATATCATATATTAAAACCTAAGGGACTGAATGTTAAATGCAAGTGCAGGTGTTTTCTGACAAAATTAATTAACGGATTGTTTGTTTATGTTCTAGTTGATTAGGCTGTAAGTGTATTTCAGTATTTACTGTGTGTGGTACTTTTAAACTGTTTTTATACTTTGAAAGCTTTGCTGAAGAAGTACCAGAGGTTTAAATAAAGTACATTCATTGACATTGGCAGCCCAATAGATTAGCTGCAGGGTAGACAGCATCTCAGCTAAAATACAAATGTGAGTCACGAACAGAGTCTCAAAATTGTCAGTACGCTGTAGCAGTCCCAGAAGGCAACTCATGTGCTGTGCTATGCATAAGCACACTGCACAGTACATTCACTGGCACATGAAGCATTGCTATCCACCAGTAGCACAATATCACATCAGGACATGAATAGGCAGGGTGCACTCCTTGCAACTCATAAGTGTTGTGACAGCAGTAGCAGCTACAGTGTTTAGGCAAGACACTGAGTATGACAATCCATATGCCCTGTGTGTACAAAAAGGAATGGGAGCAGAAGTTGGCAGCTTTTGTACCCAGAAGTGTACAATACTGATAAGTAGAATCATGTTAAGTTGGAAAACACATGCTATAGGGTTGGGGGATAGGGACGGATACGATATGTGACAGTGGACAAAAAAAACACACACATATAATTACAACAGTCTACAAACACAACATAATGACCTAGCACAGCCTTGAAGATTCTGCATGCTATATGTTAATAGTGACTGGGAAGCGTAACCTGTGCAACATGCAAAACAATAGCTCTTGGTGGGATAAGGACAGGGCATTCAGCATAGCGGATTGTGTACCCATTTTACATATATGTATCACTGTATGGAGATGTACAGCTAAGTCATGTAAGCTATATGCCACTGCATACTAACCCAGGACATTCTGTACTGTGGAAGACACCATAAAGTTAAAAAAAAACAGCTTAGCTGTCTGAGGCTCCTTATACATTTTTGTGCAGCAGTGCAGAAAAGCATCTCATCAGGTCCTTGTACTCTGAATGTTATGATTATTTAGTAGATTACATCATGCTATGATCCACAACCATACTGAACTATCTTACACATTTGCTAGTCTGAGCAGCCACAGAGCAGCTATGCTCCAGGAAAACTGGCAGCAGGTTTCAGCAGTGGTTTTGAATACTGTGGGACTTTGTCTGCACTATCTCCAAGTACACATTTAACTGTTTGAATATGTACATGTCTACTTAGTGTACCTGTCATTGCATTTAGATCTAGATATCTCCACGTGTGAATGGCCATATATGTACCTAAGGCATGTCTTCTGCTTGGAATATTTACACTGTGCCACTCCTAAGTACAACAGCCCTTTTCACTTAGCAGGTGGAGGTTGACTGACTGGTAAAACTCTAAAACTGGGCTGTAGCACCATGACAAATTTTAGCTGTTGTACACAGTCTTTGTACCTCTGAATTGCACAAGTACTGCTATTTATGCTAGACTACAAACGTGTATAGGTTATGCACACCAACAACAAACTTGATCTACAATAACATGTGTCCTAGGCAGTCCTAATATTCCACAGCCTATGAATTAAATGTGGGCTTTTTCATACATGTTGGCCTTAAGTACTGTGTTTCATGTCTATGATCCTTGTTCTTAACTGAAAAAATACTCAGTCTCTAGGGACATTACACATTTTCTCTCTTGACAGCAATGGAAGTTCAGACATCTCAGCCCATAGCAAATGGAATCTACTCGACAGATCTATAATATTATTTTAAGCTAGAGTACAAGCTGTTGCTTAGTATATTCTGAATAGTGACTGACTAAATGTTAGGCATATCTTGCAACTTTAATAAAATCTATTAGGGTTTAGTGCATAATGAAAAGACAGCAAGAGGTTATCTGGTTCGATTCTCAGCTGGGGTGCTTTCTGTGTGGAGTTTGCATGTTCTCCCTCCATTTGCGTGGGTTTCCTCTGGGTACTCCGGTTTCCTCCCACAATCCAAAGACGTGCGACTGGAGCGTTTCTCCCCGGGCCTCCGCTGAAAATAGGCTCTGTCCTAGTCGGACTTTCCCAGTCAACAAAATGATAAAATAAAAAAATTAAAAAAAAAAAATTGGTGGTGTGCATTATAACAAAATATTTTTAAGGCTGCTTCCTTGTATTTAAACAACTTGAGCTATGATCGGCTGAATGAATAATAAACAAATGAGACACAAGCCTTAAGGCTTAACATACTGTGCATGAATAAAAGTCATGCTTATGACAAATTATCAGGCCGGATTCTAAAAGAATTTCTGTAAGTTTAAATCTGCCCTGATTCAGAAAGACACAAGTGACTTACTTCGGTGCAAGGCCTATTTGTAAACAGGCTTGCACGGGGGGGGGGGGGGGGAGGCAAAGCACCTGCTCTCAGTGTAAGTGGTCACTTACCCTGAGAGCAAGTCGTCTTTTGCAATCAAGCCCCAGGTCTTTGAACTCAAATTCAACAATGAAGTGACTTGGAGAATTTCAAATGCACCTGAATCCCTCATATGATACTTTCACACCAGAGAGACAGATGTTCTTTGGTATTATTATTAATCATGTGTATTGCCCTTCATGCACAATGAAATCTAAAGTACTTTTTTATCCTTGATGAAAATGAAAAACATCACACAAAGACAAAAATCAAAACTTTAAAGCACAAAGGTGAAAGAAGAGTTGCATACATAATGGTAAAGACGATCTTCCAGATTTCCCAATTGGTTTGGAATTCCTGCTCAGTTCATATTTAAGATCTGGGAAATATATAACAGACTATATTTAAGATATGGGGAAATAAAGGACAGACCAATTAGCTTCAGCTACTGTTTGTAATACTCAGGTGTTTAAAAAAATATTTTTAACAAAAAGAAGTAAAAGGAAAGGCAAAGAAACTAAATACTGCTACATTCCTATATACTACATCTCACACATTTCAGGAAGAAATGAATAACACTGTACCAGGGTTTTGAAGAATGATTTACAAAAAAACACCAAGCCGATACAAAAGAAATGAAAGAAATCTATCCACAACTTCTTAATGCACTTACAATGCAAGGCTTTAGTTACTTTTCCTTGTCCTCACACTCACTACTGTTGTACCTCCCACCAATGTCTTATATCTACACTAATACACCACTTTTAATCCCACTTCGTACAACTCAGCATTTTGAAATGCTCCAATTTGTGTTACTGTACAGCTTTTGTATAATGGACATATCGATGCTCTGCGCCTGCTGACCATATTGCCTCCCAAACCTCTTGAATCAGAGGCACATGGGATATATGCAAATGATCCTTATGAACATCAGGTGTTTCAGCTATTTGGTGATTCTGAATGTCCATGACTTGTTCATAAGGATCATTTGCATATATTGCATGTGCCTCTGATTCAAGAGGATTGGGAGGTCACTCAGTGGAAGTTCTAGCTTTGCTGGAGTTTTAATTTTGTTTTTACTGATTTGTTTTCAGTGACCTTCTCACTCATTGTTTTAGTTTGTTATTTGGGATATTTGTTTTAGTTTGTTGTTTGGGATATTTTTGCAGTGACCCTAATGATAATGGACATCAGCTGGGTATAACAGTCCTATGTTTCTTATGCCTACTCAAACACTCTGCTTGTGCTGTGCTGATGAGGTCATAACAAGGCTGAAATATGTATATCCACAGCTAGTGGGGTTTGGCTATATTTGCCTGAAATTGCCCATTAAAACGATGAAACAAGTCATGGACATTCAGAATCACCAAATAGCTGAAACACCTGATGTTCATAAGGATCATTTGCATATATCCCATGTGCCTCTGATTCAAGAAGTTTGAGAGGTCACTCAGTGGAAGTTCTAACTTTGCTGGAGTTTTCATTTTGTTTTTACCTCAAAAAACCTGGAATTTTATCAGAATTTTCCACAGCACTAAGATGTCCTTTACTGGTTCTATCAAGTTCAAAATAAAATCATCTGTAAATAAAGCCAGCTTTTCTTGAATGCCATACCAATTATATCCTTGAATTTCTGGGTCCCTTATTTTCTTTGCCAGTGGTTCTAAATATAACTCAAATAAAAAAGGGGAAAGATGACACGCCTGCCTGGTTCCTCTATTTATACATAACTTATGAGAGAGGAACCTTCCCACTTTGATTTTTACCTCTGATCCCTCATATATCATTCTAATTAACCTTATTATTGTATCAAGAAATGCAAATGATTCCATTGCCTTACAAAAAATCCCAGCACAGTCTGTCAAATGCTTTCTCTGCAACAAGACCCACCAATAACAGTAGTATTTTCTTAGATTCTGCCTCCATCTGGATCATCATTGTTCCACTAATGTTATCAAATGTTTGCCTCCCCTCAACAAAACCACATTGGCCCATATACAGCCATTTTGGCATCACCTTTGCCATTATTTTACCATTATAGACCAAAACACTTTATAATCATGGTTTAACATTGAAATGAGCCTAAATGAAGCTAGAGCAAATCGGTCTTTACCATCTTTAGGTATTACAGCCATCACATTTTTCCAGGATGTAGTTGCTTCAGCTGCTTTTAAAATATTGGTAAACAAAACATTTCCAGATCTTTATCACCATCTTCATCTCTTCACAACTTCCACTAAAAAGCATCTTCTCCTAAACACTTTCCTGCAGATTGGTTATATATACCACCATTTATACTGCATCTCCTCCTATATTGTGTTAGTTGTTAAGCCTCATTTACCACTAACCTTGCCATATTTAAGTTTTCCATACATCTTTCCACCTGTGCTTTTTCTTGATTTCCCCATTTCTCTGCTTTACACAAATTAGCATAAAATTTCAGAAATATATCTTATAATTCTACAGGCTCTAGGCTCACTAAGTTTGGTAACAACCCTTTCCACTGTTGTGTCCAAAGTTTTAGAGCTCTGGAGTTATTATCAAAAAACAGTTGCTTAACAGCATCTTTCTAAACTCATGCATTATTTTTCAGGTACTCTTTTACTGTCTCTTCAGCACTCTGCAGTTGCTCTTCTTCTTGCTCTGCAAGATTCCCTTATTTTGTAATAATTTAACCTTTGTCAACTCGTCTAAATAATTTGTATTACTTCTTAATCATACCGCTTTTTCTTTTCTTTCTACCTTATTTGTAAAATCTACTTTCATCTTATCTCACTCACTAGCTATAACTTGTGGAGTACTTTCTATGATCCATAATAACTCCTGGATAATTATTACTACCCATTCCTTAAAGTCCTCTCTTTTTAGCAGATAGGTGGAGAAGTGCCATTGTCTCATCTTTACTTCAATACCTCTATTTTTATCTTAGCAATTATTAGTGTATGACATGAAATAGCTACTAGAAGTATGTCACATTTCTCAATTAAATGCACATGTTCCTGTGAAATATGATTCTTGTCTAATCTAGCCCAGTTATTGTACCTGGGGAACAATATGTACACTCTCTCTCTGAGTTACTACTGAATTCACATCTTTCATACCAAATACTTTCATAATTTTCTTCAAAATTCTACCCTCTGTTATATTTTCTCCTTCTGGGTACCCCAGATACATCATTGTTGTTGCAAATCAAATTCTAGTACCCATCTATAAGTAATATTATCTGATGAAAGCTTATAATTTCTCCCATATTTTTTTAGCTCCATAATAGCAATTCTAAGTGGAATATAAATACATGCCAACATAATCCTCTTCCCTTGCTAGGAGGCCCTTACTACCCCAAATCTGCCCTTATTATCTTTTTTCCCTCTTCTATCACTACTGGAGCTCCTCTAGCAACAATTAACATAAACACTCCTCTTTTCCTTTGTCCGTGATATTCTGCAGAGCATACATCCTGAAATCCTTCCTTTATCAAATTCAGATGTTCATTTCTTTCCAAATGTGTCTCCTGTAGTATTGCTATTTGCTCTCTGTATGTCTTAAGTATTCTTTTCCTTTTGCCTAAACCTGTGAGACTATTAATATTCCAAGATGATATGATAAATGTTGCCATTATGGTAAGAAGCATACCTCTCGGCTGTCCATATTTTCACAGACTGTCCAGATTTTTGCCTCATATTTTTGGTTTGTTCCTCAAAAAATTTGTGGTTTTCTGGTAAATCATTGAGGAGTGGTCACTAAATAATAGCAGGCATTTGAGTTTCACACTATTTATCCTTCAAAAAAATGTATGTTAAGGCAAACTCTGTTAATCTAACAGCTTTCTATGTTAATAAGAGCAATATTTGAAAATTCTCGCAATTTTTTGGGATTTGTCCCCTGATCATTTTTAGCTCTGTCCAGATTTCTTGCACTAAGAAGTTGAGAGATATGGTAAGAAGCCATTATTCTCACCTATTATATATGGCAGCTTTTTAATGTCTATTTCCAGTTTGTTTGATAGATGTACCCAATACTATTTGGCAGGTTAATACTTTATATGTTTTTTCTTATCAACATTGGAACCTATGTCACATTTTACAAGAATTTTTGTTTTAATAAAAACCCTCATAACTAAAAAAAACAAACACACCCCCAGAACCTACTGACTTAATTGGAACACACAAAACCATGTACACCTTCAAATAATGAAGTTTAACCCTCCTCAAAGGTACATTTGTGCCAAGTAATCAGCAGGCCCTAATTAACCCGAAACTGAGGTTATCCATGGTAAAATTCATATTATTGCCTGTGCTTCTACTTACACTAACTGGCGTCTGTACTTTTTTTTTATCTTTATTGTCCCAGCTGTGAAAACAACTTGCATGTTTTCATAAATTAACTTTCAGCCTTGAAGAAACCAATCCTCTGTCTTCTATTGCCCTATTGTCATCTTGTCTCCATGCAAACATGAGAGAAAAAAGAAAAATGTAATACTCTGCTGAAGCCTGAAAGACAAGCTGAAGCATTTTATTGCTAAAGGAAAACTTTTCATTATATTCAGTGTTCTCATATTTACTTGTTTCCACTTAAAATTAAAAGTTATATACTCACCATAATTAGGCATCTGTGTTGTCCATTTTCATTCTTCTTCAATGTATGTGTTCAAATCCAATCCTCGGTTCCAACTTGGCCACATATACCAGACTTTGGATCCAGCTCTCGAGCTCCTCCCTCGACCCACAATGCCCTACTCCACCCCCCATTACCTCACAGAGAGTTTGCTGCCCTACTTCCCAATAGTTATAGAGAAAAAGGTATAGACAGACAGAAAAGCTAGGGTGCAAACCTGGAACTGTAGGTTCCAAATAACAGTCCAGTAGGTCATTCCAGAAGAAGGAAGGGAGATGGATGGGAGGAAAGTTGAGGAAGAATGAAAATGGACAACACAGATGGCTAGTTATGGTGAGTACATAACTTTTAAATCTGATGTTGTCCTTTTCATTCTTCCTCAATGTAAGGAACAGAATCCCCAGCTACATTACATACATACATACATACATACAAATGTTTCAAGCACGGGCATTAAAGACCTTCTATCTTCCCAGTATGCCAAAACACTTGTTCCCATAATAAATGTCCAGGCTGTTCTTAAAAATATCTAAACTAGTACTTGCTTTAATGTAATTAGGTAGTCTGTTCCAAGCATCAGCTATTCTGTCAGAGAACCAATTAGTACACTTCTCATTCCTATAGAATCTTCTACATAGGTTATCTGACGATTCTGTAGTACTTTTTGATAACCCCAAACATTCCCAGAGGTAGTTGTCACTAAATGCCCTATATACCTGAATACGATCTCCTCTTAAATATCTGTAAGAAACACTGTACACGTTCAAATATTTTAGTCTTTCATAATAACTTAGATTTTCACTTCCATGGATGCCCTTAGTATATTTCCGCTGTACTCTTTCCAGTTTATTCATGCTTGTTTTCCTATAGGGTTTCCATATTGTTATTCTATACTCAAGTTTGAGTCTAATGTAACTAACAAAAGACTTCATTATGTTTGATTTCCTGGACTTTATACATCTTTTTATACAACATATAGTTCTATAACTCTCATTTGCCAATTGGTTGATATGATTAGAAAAACTCATAGCTTAATCTACCCATATACCCAGGTCCTTAAATGAGTCAATAGTTTCAATCATTGTGTGCTGTATTAAATATTCACCTTTCAGTTTATGTCTCCCAAATCTCATATGCTTAGTTTTTGATGTATTTATCAACATATTATTCTCCTGTGCCCAAATGGTCAATTTAGTCAAATTATTTTGCAGACATGCCTTATCTGTAACACTTGTAATAAGTTTACCCAACTTCAGGTCGTCAGCATATAGACTGTAGAAACCTCAGATGAAAAATAAGGTCTGAAAGATACAATCTAAACAAGTAAGGGTCTAGTACAGAGCCCTGTGGGACACCTTGACTGTAACCAAGGATTTCACCTGTCCAGTTGGTGTGTGATACTTGCCATGTCCTATTTGTAAGCCATGCAGCTATCCATCTTATCAACAGTACATCAACACCTAGTTCTACTAATTTATTGATCAGTGTTTTGTGCATGACCCTGTCAAATGCTGAAGTTAAATCTATATAAATCACATCACAGCACAATTTTTCATTCACAGCTGTTATTATATTGTTATAGAACATCATGTTACAGGTTGTAATAGATCTATTTTCAACATATGCATGCTGATATATGGTTTCAAGTCCCACCCTATCTAGCTCTGACAATAACTTATCCAGTATTACCTTCTCCATTATTTTTCAACAACATGAAAGTAGACTTAAGGGTCTATATGATTCTGGGTTTGTCCTACTCCCCTTTCCCTTAAAGACAGGTTTAATAAGTGCATGTCTCCAATTTTGAGGAATCTCCCATATTTATATGACCTAGTGAATAATAGATGTAATGGCAGTGTAAGTTCTTGCTTAAGTGTTCTCAGGTCATAGTTACTTATTATGTCTCCTCGCTGCACTTTGTTTGGATCCAGTTTAGTACACCGATCGCAGGTAGCCCTCATGGAAGGATATTCCACAGTAATGTCAAAACACAGGGATCTCTGTTTCTAGAGATGATATCTAATTTATAATGAGAGACAAAGGTATGAGTTTTGGACCATATAGATGCAGCACAAGGATCATCAATTGAAGTTCTTGACCAAAAAGCAGATGGAGTAGACATGGATCTGGTTGAATGCACTCAGAGAGGTTTAGGTGGTGTCATACCTTTCTGAGAGTAAATCCATGAAATACAGTCTGTAATCCATTTAGCTAGGGTAACTTTAGAAACTGGACGACCTATATGATTTGGAGAGAAAGACAATTATATAAGCAGAAAGAGATGATCCTAACAAAACTGTGGAAGAAGGGAAAAGTATTAAAAATTGTAGACAGCAGAATGTTTGTGGAAAATGACTATTCACTGTACCATCAGGCAGAAGAAAAGCAGAGGTATCTCAACAATCAGAGAATACTCAGAGGCAGATTTAAGATTCAAGCTACTGTGTCCTGCTTTTTGCGCTATGAAGGTAAAAATGTACTTGTCTGCACACATTGAAGAGGTGTAGCATGTACTCCCCTTTATTGGAAAAGTTTGGAAAGAAAACTGGTAAGTGAATGGACTGGTTGATGTTATTTTCAGAAGCCGCTTTAGGTAAAAACAAGAAGGGTTAGCCCGTAAGGGAACCCTATCTTTATGAAAAATAATGTAAGGAGTTTTAGATGAAAGAGCATGGAGTTCAGATACTCTTTTTGCTGAAGTTATAGCTACCAAGAGGACAGCCTTCCATGACAGAAAATTTAGATCAGATTTATCTGAAGGTTCAAATGTTTTGTGTGTTAAACCCTGAAATACAGCTGTTAAATCCCAAGGTGGTGAGGGATCCTTTATGGGTGGCCTCAAAAGAAAAATGCCTTTCATAAAAGATTTACATAATCTAGAAGCCAGGGAAAAAGATGTGTTCCCTGTGTGAAAGTAAGAAACAGAAAGTGAAGCTTAATTGCAGAGAAACTCACTCCTTTAAAAAGGGTTGTCAAGAAGTGAAAAATAGCAGAAATTGGTGCAAAAAGGGGGTCAGTTTTCTTATCTGATGCAAAAAAGGAGAACTTCTTCCATTTGCTCTTTGTAAACTCTTTTGGAAGAATCTGTTTGAGAAGCCAAAATAATATCATGTACAGGAGAAGAAAGCCTGGACTAACTGTTACTGAAAGTGGAGAAACCATGTGGTTAGCTTGAGGTCCTGAGTGTTGGGGTGTTGCATCCATGATGGATGAGGGAGGAGATCCTGAGTAGCCTCCAGTATCCATGGAGGATAACAAAGATGAGACCGTAGAAAGGGGAACAATACTTGCTGAGGCCAGAAAGAGTCAATGAGGATTACTGAGCTCTTCAGCTGACTTGCTTTCTGTTCAAATTTGGGAATTAAGGGCATAGAAGGGTACGCATAAAGGAGTCCCGAAGGCCAAATGTGTATAAGAGTGTCTCTTTGGGACTCCTCCTGAGGGGGATAAGCGAAAAGTACTTGCTGCACTTGGTGAGGGAGTGGCAAACAGATCGCAGCAAGGTCAGCCACAATGCTGCAAGATCATCTTCGCTACCGACTTATTGAAAGACCACTTGTGAGCCATCAGAATGGATCTGCTTAGTTTGTCCACAAGCACATGGGTCTTCCACAGAATGTGCATCACAATTAGAAAGCAGTCTGATGAGATTGCCCATTCCCAAACCCTCAAGACCTCTCTGCAAAGGGGATTAGATCACGTTCCTCCTTGCTTGTTGATGTAACAGACTGCAGACATTGTCGGTCTGAACTATAACAGTCCCCAAGGGAAGAGCATCTTGAAAAGCCTGCAATGATCTTATCTCCAGGACACTGATATGCAACTTGGTCTTCTGGGGGCACCACATGCCTTGGGCAGTTCTTCCCAAGAATGGCCCTCCCCACCCTATTAGAGAAGCATCCGTGGTCACCATGGCTACTGAGTTTGGTAGAACAAAGGCTCTGCCCAGAAAAAGATCATCAGAAATTATCCACCAGTGAATGTATTGCTTGCAAATCGGGGTGAGCTTTACTTGAAAAGACAGGGGTTGATATAAAATGGACCACTGTACAACTAGAAACCACTGGAGAACCACTAGAAATAAGCATGCTAGAGGAATGAGAACTATTGCTGTTACCATTGACCCTAATTCTTGAAGTACCAGCCTCATAGGGGGAAATGGTTGAGCAAAGACATTCTAGGCCTGGTTTGATTCACATGGTGAAGAGGCAAAGATGCTACCTGTGCTGTTGTATCCAAAACTGAACTGATGAACTCCAGGCTCTGAACTGGTGTAAGATTTGATTTGGCAAGATTTACTGTAATTCCCAAAGTTTTGCAAATAGCCCCTGGCCTGCTGTAGCAGATTCTTGGAAGGGACAGTGAGGAGCCAGTCATCTAGATATGGAAACACTTGGAATCACTTCATCCTCAGTTGAGCTGCCACTACTGCAATGTACTTGGTAAACACCCTGGGGGCTGTGGTGAGTCCAAAGTGCAGAGCTCTGAATTGGTAATGACAGTTTCCCAGCTGAAAAGTGAAGTTGTCTTCTGGATCATCTGTTTATTTTGATATGACAGTACGCATCACAAAGATCTATAGAACACATCCAGTTGTCCTTTTGCAGAAAAGACAGCATGGACTGAACCATGGCCAATTGGAACTTTGCTTTCGTTACATATTGGTTTAATTTGCTTAGATCCAAAATGGGTCTGAGGTCCCCTGTTTTCCTAGGCACTAAAAAGAAGAGTGAATAAGTTCTGAATTTTATCTTGTCTGGTGGGACCTTCTGTATGACTCTTTTTCTAGCAGCTTTCAGATTTTTTTGTGGTGTGGCCTTCCTTTGACTGAGTTGAATTTTGGTAAGTTTCTTCCTTTGACAATGAGGAAGAAGGGAAAATAGTATGCAATAGCCTCTGGATATTATTCTTAGCACTCATAAATCTTGTGTTATACTTGCCCAGACATCTAGGTGCAAAGAGAATTGACCCCCCCCAATTGCTTCTAGAACTGGACAGTTGGGTAGCATGTCATGAGCTCTGAAACGCTGTCTGAAAAAGAATCTCTAAAGCCCTGGTTCTGCCGGCCACCTCTGTCTCTAGGGCAAAGTCCACCATAAAAATTTCCTCCTCTGCCTCCGGAGGAATTATCCCCTTCGGAATCTTGGAAAGGTCGCTGAGATTTAAAGAACCACATTTTCTTACCACCTCTCTGGTTCCTAGAGAAGGTTCACTGAGGCACAGAAAACTTGGTACCCACTCCAACCAGAGTCTTTCCATCTTTTTTGCTGTGGGCATGTATCCTTTACTGATAGCCCAAAGTCCCATCAAATAGGGCATTAATAAAGGACATCTTAAAAGGCTCCACAAAGTTGCATAGCTGCATCCAGGCATTTCTCCTTATAGCAATGCCAGAAATGGCTGCTCATGAGGTACCTTCAGCTGTGTGAGAAACTAACCTAGAAGCGTTTGACATAGATAAAACAGTGGACAGTTGAGAGGATGTCCTTTTGAAATTATCAGAAGACATGGACTCAGAGCATATTTGATAGTTCCTTGGTCAAATCTCTCTAAAATCTAGTAAAGTGCACCAGGTAATTTAGTAACCTCACAGCGAAGGTAACTGAGGCAAACACTCACTTTCCAAATCTGCCAAACACTCTGGACTCTTTGTTAGGCAGATGGACAGAAGAGCACTGTTCTGCTAGCTCTTTTTTTGTGGCTGCTGCCACCACCACATCAACAGTGACTCCTTTGCTCCAGTGCAGTCTATCTGTAGGCGGGGCTAAAAACTTGTCAGGATGTTTGGGGATGGGCTAGACAGTATCTGGCTCCTTCCATTCCTGACAGGAAACCAGATCAATAAGTTCATCCATCGCGGACATTACCCAAGATGTAGATGGGCCAGAATCAAAAGCCTCCAAGAACACCAACAACCCAGGATTACAGCCTATCAGCTTAAGAATATGTCCACCTTTTTTCTCTTTTTACACTCTAATGCCTACATTTCTTAATACCAAAAAAAAAGTAAGAAAGACAACAAAAGGTATTTGGTTATTTTAGAAACTTTACTGCATACAAGAATATCTAAAATAGTATAAAATATGCAATTTATATTGTGAAAAGTTTCATAAAATACTGTAAACAACAATAATTGTTTTACTTAGTTTACCTTTTTCCTTCTATTTCCTATCCCCTCAGTGTCTTTCCAAACATTAATGACATGAAGTGAGGCAAATACTTTTCAGCTCCCCACAATTTTAACAAAGTCAACAAAAGTCCACTCTTTCCACTTACTCTAATACAGCTATATTTCACAAATGTGATTGATGCTTCGCAGTCTCACATTTATTCACTAATGTCTGTGTTGGCGGTCTTCTTCCTGTTCATCTCCATCTCCCAACTCCAGAATACAGTTCAATTCCAAGGTACTCCCAAGTTCTTCTGGTCAAATCCCATGTTTTCTCTCTCTCTCTCTCTCTCTCGCTCTCTCTGAAGCATTTTCTTTTGTAACTGTGGAAACAGTTTTACTGGCAAAATCTCCCAGTGTGCTTCATTATCAGAAGAATGAGCAGCAGAGTCCCCTTCTGCTTGATGACTCACTTTTTTGTTGGACTTACTTATGCATTTCCTCCTTAGCTTTTTCTGCATAAAAAAAAAAAAAAAACCTTTAATCCGCCAGGAAAAAAAATATTCTGAATACAGATGGACACAGCAGCTTGAATCTCACACCTGCCTCTCAATATTCTCTGACTGTTGGAATACATCTGCCTCTCTTCTGCTGATGTGCAATGAATAATCATTTTCCACAAACTCTTTTGTCTCCAATTTTTAATACTTTTCCCTTCTTCCACAGTTTTGTCAGGATCAACTCTTTCTGCTTGCATGACTGCATTTTTACTAACACAGGTCTTGGCTGCTTTCTTATGGCCCGATTTGGAGCATACACTCGATATGCTGAAAGTTCAGTCTGTTCCTCCCAGTTTCCCCAGTACACCAGACAATTTCAGAGTCTCTCTACACATTCTGTTTTCTAACTGTACTATTTTTTGAAATAGCTCTTACTGAGAACTGTTATACTCAGCTAGCCTTTTCTTCATTTCAGCCGACGTTTTTTGCAGTTTTGTCAGTTCATCTGAATAACTAATTAAAGCTTCTTCTATTTTTCCAGCCTTTTGTTATTTGAGTTGATATACTCCTTCAATGTTTGATTTATTTTAATCACCTCTGAGTAAATTAATTTATTTTTTCCTCTAAATTACTGGAAGACATCTCTTGTACCAAAACTGAAGCTTGAACTGCTTTTTGCTGAACAGCTGCAGTATTCTTACCAGTCAGCATTTTCTCTTCACCTTTTCTAGTCAATTTTCTTTCATGTTCTCTAAACGTCTTCTTTGCTGGCAAACAGGCAGTGTACTCACTAGCCAGTAAATACATTTTACTCAAGCTGGCATAATTATTACCTTGTATTTCTCAGTTTCCTTTTTCACATTGGGAGAACTGAAATTAAGCTGCTGATCAGTGTAGAGCCATCTTTGAGGTCCCACTCTGCAGTTATTGCTGGCATTACTGAATAGTCTTAAGTTCAGAAATGGCTTTGCCCTCATTGATGGATTGCCGAACAGGCTTGCTTAAGGCTTTTAGATCATTTCAATAGTGAGTATGATGGGATGGTTTGTAAAGAGACCGACATTTTTTGTTATATGGTTGATTTATATGGTAGTTTTACTTTACAGCCTTGGTGTGAATATGTATAAAACAAAATTAGACATAAAAAGCATAAAAAATTACTTGACAGTTCAACAAAAAAGTTTGTTTCCCTTATGACTTTTTAGAAGCCTTCAGTTGAGTAGCAAATGACAGGGGAAACAAGCAAAAGGACTATGCAAAAGCATTCATGTAAGAAAAAAAAAAGAGCAAAAGATGATGAAACCACAATAAAAGCAAAACTAAAGTCATTAGACAATCGGGCCTGTCTATCAAGCCCTTGGGGAAGCAAAGTTTTATATTTCAAGATAAACATTTTTCTTTATATAAAATATGTCTTTTAATGGCTTTCCCCTTCCCTAAATAGGACTTAAACTCACTCCAGAATAGAGAGTTTCAAAAATGTATAATTCTTATATTTATTTAGGAAATGACAGCTAATGGTTTCTCTTAGAAAGCACACACGATATATCTTAAATGTTCTTGTATTCTAGTTTTCAGTCTGCTTTTGTTTGTCCAATACAAAACAATACAATAGAACAAAGAATGGTATATACTACTGCCTCAGAGCTGCCAGTGCAGTAGCTTCTTGTGGTAAAGTAGTAAACATTATTTATTTTAGAAGTGAAAACAATATACTGACATACAAAACTACCGTAAGGGAATGTACCTCTTTGGCATGAAATCTGAAAAGGCAAAACTGGTTTAACAGACTAACTTCTAGCAAGCATGTCCTCCAAATTCATTTCCCTACAATATGACAAGTGGAACTATATCCAGAATATCATAATTTTGGATCTGAAAAATCAGATGGCCCAGCATTATCTTAATTAAACTAACTACATCAGAATAGATATTATTATACTCAGTAGCAAATTATACAGCCTGTCTAGTGGTCAGTTTATCCTCCAGTACATCCAAATCATACATATCCCTGTACTGGGGGGTATAATTGAAAGTGCTAATGCCCAAAAAGAGTTGCTAACCACAGTTTAATAAGTACTTAAAATATTTGTGTCATAGCCTCCCTTTATAAGCAGAGACATAATTTTAGCAGCTTCATCTGTAGAGTTTTCTCTTCTTGTACTCAGTCTTGTCAGCTCTAACAAACACATCATTGGGAAGAGCTTTTATTAGATGATGAGGATGGCAACTTGTACAAAAAATAAATAAATAAGTACCAATAGCTTTCCCGCAGAGCTTGGAGATTAGAATTTGTCCAGCTACAAACCACAGGGAAACACCCAAACAATTACAAACTATAAGATTAGTCCAGATATAATCACTTTAGCTAGCAGATATAGGAGACTTTCTCCCTCTCTCTCTGATACTCTCCTCGAGTGTTCGTCCATCTACCTGCTTAACTGAATAGTCTACTGGAAACATAAACAAGGTGTCTTTATTCCTCCCACAGGGAGGGTATCAGAGAGAGAGGGTCTCCTACATTTGCTAGTTAAAGTGATTTTATCTGGACTAATCCTTTACACAATGTTTTGATAGTACTATCACCCTCTGGGTCACAGGTGGGATATCAGGCTTCACTGGAGCCCTGTTGATTACCTCTGTTAACAATTACAAACTAGCTTTAGCAGCCAAGTCACTGATCTATGAATGCTGTATGATAGCCTAAACTTAGAAGCCATTGTTAATAATGTATCCTGTACTGTAGTAGCCCTACTTATTTGCAGTTGATTGCTCACACATATCTTACTCTACTCTCTGCTGGTTGAATATTTAAGACTTTGACCATATCTGTCCCAAATACAATGCAAATAAGGTATATCTGTACTATAATACTTCTACTTAATTGCTGTAAAATTTTTAGCAAACATTACTTTTCTTTTTTGGCTTAATAATTAAGGCTACCTACTCATTTCTGTAACATGTATTTTTGTTTTCTAGACATTAACTTATAATTGTTAGTAATGTTTTTATAAGACTTGCACACCTTTCTTACTGTAATCTTTTATAAGCTTAATGTATGGACTTTGTGTGGAACTTTGCTTCCTGGGCCTCTGCTGAAAGGGGCCTTGTTCCCAGTCAAAACTAATATGAATAAAAAAATAAATAAAAAATAAATAAATAACTTAATTAATACAAAAAATTACTAAACTGACTAAAAGACAACCAAATCTATCATCATGCAGGTGAGGTACACAGCCAGTGAGACAGGCTTAGTTTAAAGACATTTAGAAAGGGCTGGGGTATGTGATGCTTGCTGGCAAGTAGACAGCCTGGAATATTGCCAAGACCAGAGCCTGAAATATTGCCAAGACCTGCAGAAATTGTGGTTTTTTTTTTTTTGTTTTTGGAGAGTGCTGATGTACCTCATTCTAGAATGATTTCAGGTGAGACATTAAGGGGAAAACTGGATTGGGAAGGGGTACTGGATTGGGAAGGGGTGACAATCGGACATATGGGAGGTATGGAGTTGGAGCCAAACTTATCTGTAAGAACTTTAGCTATGCCTTCTGGTTCAGAGTAGGCTATACGCTGAAGATAAGTTCAGAACAGAGCTCAATATTACTTCTGAGCCTCTTAATCTAGCTGAAAAGGCCTTGTGGTCATTGGTGGTAATGGCAGTTACTCTAAATTCATAACAGGCTTTCCACTCCCTGATATTTTGCCCAAGGGTCTTACTTAATATTTTTAAAGCATTTATACAGTGATGAAGAGGGTATTTTTTTAAAGCATTACCCTTCCTAAGAAGTTAATTTATATGGGAGTTCCACCATATAGGCCAACTTCTGAATGTTTACGGTAGATGGGTGATATACAGTCTGGTGAGCAGTTGTTAAAGACAAATTCAAGGAGGTTAATACTCATGACAAAAATGGGCTGCAGGCAGAGGGCCTCTACACAGCTATCAGGGCATTACGTACACAGTAACACAAGCCATTACTGTACTTGGAGAATGGGGTGTCTGTAAAATTGTTGTGTTTTACTTACTTACTTTTTTTATTACCATATTATTTGTTTTAATAATTCTGATGCAAAACAGTCCCTCCTTTTTTATATATTTCTGATGTAAAATAGTTCCGCTGTCTAATGTTTCAAACTTGCTGCAGTATATGTAAATGGTATTGGAGGAAGCATTTTACATCCAAACTATATTTTTTTTAAAAAATATCTAGATATTTATTTTTTGGTCCCTAACTCATAAAACGTGTGGTTTAGTGCCGGTCATTGGGGACTGAAGTCAATAAATAATGACACACATTTGAGTTTCAGGCTATTTCCTTCAGAAAATGCAAGCTAACACAAATCTCATCATTCAAGCAACTTTGTGATTTTTATTACAGTGATATTTAAAATATGTTGCTATTTTGACCCTTTGTTCCCCCTTTAATTAAGGCCTTGTCCAGATATTTTCTGCTAACAGGTCGCTCACACACACGCGCACACAAATTCCATTTTATGTATGCAAGTATGCATACACTCACACATGCTGACAAACATAAACACACGTACATACACTTTTTTCTGTTTTATTTATTTTTTTACACTCGCTAAACAGGAAAAGGGCTGCTTAGTGTAAAATAATGGCTCGGTGGATCTCACCCTCATTCACGTGAACGCATACACTCACACACAGTTAAACACACACACACACTTTTTTTCTTACTTTTTTTTTTTTCATTTTATACTTGTTAAACAGCAAAAGTGGTGTTTAGTGGGTGTAAAATAATGGTGGCCCTTAGGTTACTTTCACTCCAAGCTCCACGGCAGCTTGATGTGCTGCCATGAAGTGGTGTATTCATTTTTCAGCAGGCATTACCTGTAGATTAACACCCTGCTGGAGAAAGTACAGTTGTGTACACTTGCCATAAATGTAGATGTTCGAGTGTATTCACTGTTGCAGTCATCACATTTGGGTTATCCCTGCCAGGGTAGCCCTCATTTGGCCCGAATACCAGAGGATTAAGTACTTCTGTGTTGGTTGTTTTCACTTCAGGACTGACATCAGGTCGTCAAGTACTATAAAGCAAAGCAGCCAACGCTATTACATCAGTTTTTCTTGCCCTGTCAGCAGCCCCCAAGTGGGAGCCAGGATCTGGTGGAAGAATCCCACCAGTAGAATGTAAATACCAAAAGGTTCCTTGTAAGGACAGAGAGAGAGAGAGAGAGAGAGTGAGAATGGGGGATGGAGGGAGGGGAACCAGGACTGCAAGAGTGAATACACTTGAACATCTACATTTATGGTAAGTCTACACAACTGTACTATGTTCTTCGTGTTTCACTGTTGCAGTCATCACATTTGGTTGATTCCCAAAGCTGAGGAAAAGGGTGGAGGCAGTCAAGAAGACTAGGGGTCTGGCTAGGATGCCCTGCAAGACTGCAGTGGCAAAGTCTGCTCTGGATTTGGGGAAGATAGGCAGGTGGTAATGTTTGGTGAAGGTGTGAACAGATGTCCATGTTGCAGCCTCCAGGATGTCCCTGGTGGGGACTCCTCTGAGGAAAGCTGCAGAGGTGGAGACTACTCTAGTAGAGTGAGTCCTGACCCCCTTAGGGGGAGGTTTCCGTTGTTGCCTGTAGCAGAAATGGATGCAGTGTGCTATCCATTTGGAAATGGTTTGCTTGGATATGGCTTTGCCCTCTGCTCCTGCAGCAAAGCTGATTGATGAGTCTTTCTGAATGGTTTAGTCCTGTCTAGATAGAATCTGAGCTGTCTGTGGACATCTAGAGAGTGTAATATCCTTTCTCCCTTGTTTTGTGGGTTAGGGGAAAAAAGTGGGCAAATGAATGGATTGGTTGAGAGCCACACTGAAAACCACTTTTGGCATGAAGGATGGGTTAGTCCTGAGGGACACCCTGTCAGCATGGAAGATGATGAAGGGCTCTACAGCCATGAGTGCTTGTAGCTCGGATACTCTTCTGGCTAGTGCTTGTAGCTCGGATACTCTTCTGGCTGAAGTGATGGCCAGAAGCAAGGCTGTCTTCCAGGAGAGAAACTTTAACACTACTGAAACTGCTGCTTCAATGGGGGGGCAGGGTGAACTTTTCCAACACGAAGTTTAGGTCCCAAGCTGGGGCAGGTGCTCTTCGGGGGGGGGGGCTCAAGTCGCTAGCCCCTCTTAGGAACTGTTTGATGAGAGGTTGTGAGAAAAGTGGTTGCTCAGTGTTGAAATGAGCAGAGATAGCAGAGGCATGAATTTTAATAGAGGAAAAGGAGAGACCACTGTGTAGCAGGTCAACTAGGTAATCCAGGATGAGAGGTAGGGAGGGCTGTGCCGTATCGGCTCCCTTAGCCTGGATCCAGGTACAGAACCTTTTCCATTTGTCAGCATAAGACTTTCTGGTGCTAGGGCGTCTGGCCTCACGTTTAACATCTAGAACCTGTTTACTGAGATTGGCAGCTTGTTCAGTGGTCAGAGAATAAGCCAGGCTGCCAAATTGAGGGTCTGCAATTGGGGATGCATGAATTCTCCTTTACTCTGGGTTGGGATCCAAGGGAAATGCCATGGTGGCAGAGGGGACAGGCTGCGCAGCGGTGGGTACCAGTGCTGGCGAGGCCAGTCTGGAGCAATTAGAATTGTCCTTGTTTTTTCCTCCCTTATTTTGAGCAGTACTCTGGTAATGAGAGGTAGTAGGAGAAAAGCATAGACCGAGGGGTTGACCCACTGGAAGGATAGGGCATCCACTTTCCAGGCTCTGCAGTGAGGCTCCCTGGTGCAGAACTTGCTGAACTGATGGTTGGAGTGGGAAGCAAAGAGGTCGACCTTTGGGGTGCCCCATTTCTGAGTTATTAGGGTGAAGGTTCTTTGGTCTAGCTTCCACTCGTGTGGGTCCAGAAGACTTCTGCTTAAGTTGTCTACCAGAGAGTTTAGAGAGCCTAGCAGGAATTGCACTAATGGATGTAGTTGCATGGCTGAGGCTGTATGCCAAAGGGTCATGGCGAGCCTGCATAGAGTGTAGGAGTGAGTCCCTCCCTACTTGTTGATATACCACATTACAGTGGTGTTGTCTGTTTTGATCAGTAGAGCCCCTGGGGAGAGAAGGGGCCTGAAAGCTGTCAATGCATGCTGAACAGTTAACATCTCTTTTTGGTTGATGTGCAGATGTATTTGATGTGGGCTCCACTGGACCTGTATGTCCTGCCATCCAGGTGTGCACCCCAGGCACAGTCTGATGAGTCTGTGGTGAGGTTCTGGGTGGCATGGGGTGGTGAGAAGGATAGTCCCTTGTTGTGGTAGCATGCTGCTGCCCATCACAGAAAATCTTTCATTAGGCAAGGTATCATTGGTATAAGAGTTTCCAGGTCTTGAGAGTGTTGACACCAAAAGCTTTTTAGGTACCACTGAAGTTTCCTCATATGCAGTCTAGCATATGGAATGAGTAGAATATGGGGTGCCAGGTGCCCTCTTTTCTGGGTACCAGGAAGACCCTGGAGTAGACACCTTGGTCTATCTGTTCTGCAGGAATGTGCTCTATTGCCCTCATAGAGAGCAGAAAGGACTTGCTTTTTGGCCTCTGCCCACTGTTTTGGAGGAAGATCTGGGAACCCTTTTGGGGTTGGTGGAGTGTGGAAAGAAAATTTTTAACCCTGGAACATTATGTTGAGAACCCAGCAGTCACTGGTAATGGTGGCCCAGATGCTTGCATGGAGGGAGAGTTTTCCTCCTAGGGGCAAGTGCAGGTGGGCAGAGGGAGGGGGTGGAAGTGGAGAGTCATTGTGAGTTCTTACCATGAGGGGGGTGGCTTAGCACTCCCTGGTTTTGGGGTGGAGGAACTCCATTGCTTAGATCTCTGCATTCCCTGTTGCTGCTGTCTGGGGGGGTGGTCTGCTTCCCCAGGGTCTGGGCTGAACTGACCTGGAGGGGGCAGAAAAGGACCAGTGCTTGGAGGGGCAATGCCTACTGAACCTGGGTGGCTGGACCTGCAGGAAATCCTTAACTGTCTGCATAGATTTAGCTTTTTCTTCCATCTTTTTTAAGACCTCCTCTGCCTTGGTGCCATAACAAGTTGTCTTTGTGCAAGGGTACATCCAATAATTTATATTTGACATGGTCTGGCAAGGGCTGTTCCTTAAGCCAAGCATGCCTTCTAAGGACAGAACCAGTGACTGCTGCCCTGGAAGATGCTTCTAGGGCGGCAAAACCACAGTGTAAGGTGTGCTTAGTTACTTGACTTGCAAAATGCATTAACTCTTGTAACTCTTTATTTTCTGCACAAGCAGGAAAAGACGATATTTTTTGTTTGAGGAGTTCCATGGTATGTTGCTGAAATTTTAGCATATGGAACTGACAATTCAGTGCTCTAATAGCAAGAGTAGCAGAGGTGTACACTTTTTTACCTCATCTGTCTAATGCTTGGGAATCCCTATCTGAGGAGGTGGGATTCTTAGCAGAAGTGGCTTTAATTCCTTTAGGCCCTTGAGAAATAACCTCAGGGTCAGCAGTAGGATTTTTGAAAAGAAATTTGTGTGAGTCAGGGACTCTATAATACCTGTCGGGTTTCCTGGGAGCAGGAGGGAGGGTGTCAGGAGTCAAGCTAGATTCCATGAAATCATCATCCAGGACAACAAGAATGGCCAAAGGTCTGTGCTGTGGAAGATCTAAGAATTCCCTGAGTCTCTTTTTAGACTGAGGGTAGTCCTAACATTCCCATTGGAAATGCTCCCTCAAAGTAAGTAGGGTTCCCCAAAGGAGAAGTCCTCAGGTGGAGAGGCTGAAGTAATGGATTCCTCTGCATCAGAATCCTCATAAGCAAAGAGGGGTTGCATGTCTTCATATTCAGATGCATCAGAGTCATTGGACTCCTGTTCAGATAAAACTACTGGGGACAAATCTCTTTTTCTTTTGGAAGGGGTAGCTTGGCTTCCCCTGATCAGCATTAAACGGTCTTCCGCCATTTGAGATGGAGACAAGGAAGCAGGTGCCTGAGATTGGGTCGTTGGTTTCTTGGGTGTGGTTCGTACCCTGGGCTTTAGAAACTCGGTAGTTTTCGAAAGAGTGGTAGATACGAAAAAAGTCGCCGGTGTGTGTCAAGAGTCGGTAGTGCAAAGTACTTCCTCGGAAGCCGGTGCCTGCTCAGTGGCTCCGGACTCATCCAAAGTAGAGACAGCCGCAGGATCCTTAGTCAATGAAGAGTTTTGCGGTATACCGTACTCCGAAAGGGTCTCAGTAGTGGCCTCCGAATCCACAGAAGCGGGCATCAGGGGCTGTGAAAGTGCCTCACTGAGGACCGGAGAACTGACAACTAGCGAGAGCGAAAATATCTAGCTACAATAAGGGCCCGACGATGTATAGTTCTGGCGTTGAACAAAGCACAAAAATGACAGCAAGGGAAGTTGTGGTCTGGGCCTAAGCAAGTTACGCAGTAAGAATGAAAATCTCAGTGTGGTATTTGCTTTCCACAGGTGAGACAATTACTAAATTTTTCTGACATTGGTTAGAGCAAGAAAAAAGAATCCCCAATGGGGTACTTAGATTTAGAAGACTTCAGCTTCAGTTCAGAAAACGAAACTCAGGTACAAGCCAACCAGTACTTGTGCAAACTGCTTCTGCTTTGGACTCCTTGGCAAGAAAGACTGATGTAATGGTGTCTGCTGCCTTGCTTTATACTACTGATAACCTGACATCAGTCCTGAAGTGATAACAACCAACACAGAAATACTAAGCCTCTGGTATTCGGGCCGACTGAGGGCTACCCTGGCAGGGATAACCCAAATGTGATGACTGCAACAGTGAAACACTAAGAACATCGTTTGTTCTCCAATCAGTGTGATGTGATCTACAGACTGCCCATTCTCTAACAGGCTGTAACTTAGTCTAAAATAGTCTACTCAGTTGAAAGTGTTTTTTTTTTCTCTTTTCAATCAGTCTGCCAAAATATTTTTTACATGAGTAATAATATTCCGAGATATCCCATGTAGGAACAATCTCTGAATACTATATTTACCCAATTAACTTCAAGGCTGTCAATCCTCAGTGGAGTTGCAAGCCTTTTGGTCAGTTGCCCACTCAGTGGTTACCAATCAGGCTTACAGATCCTCAATGAACTAGAAGAATACTGCCTTTATATCAGCCTTAATGGCACTATCATTGCGTGCATAAACCATTTGTCATTTTAATTTCTTCAAGTCTTTTGGGTTTCTAATAATATGATGGGAATGGACCCCATTCCTAAGTCAAAGTATGATTAAAGTTCATGAAATTAGTATTGTTTTAATGTTTGATGTTAGCCAGAAGTGCTCTTTGCAGCACCCGCAATGTGCCCAGTACGGACACCTTCTGGAATTCATATGGAGTTACACGTACTAGTAACATAAAAAAGAATTTACAGTCGTACTTCGATATAAGACCTGTTGCTCCTACTACTATTGGACCTGTCTGTGTATCCTTCTTCCACATTCCCTCATTTCTGCCTATAAATTCTGGTATTTTATGGCTTTGTGTCTCTCTGTATATTTTATTTTATATTATTTATTTATTTACATTTGTTGACCAGGAGTGTCCGACTGGACGTAGGTCCATTTTCAGCGGAGGCCCGGGGAGAAAAGCTCCACATAAGATACTGTAGTCACTGGGTGTAGCAATTTCAATGATCAATGCTACTTTTGTCTCCTTTTCTTGGACTACTATATCTGGTTTTCATGTATGTATTTTTTTGTTGGTAATGAGTAATCTCATGTATTATAAACTTCATCATTTTCTATAATGCTTTGTGGCTCATGTTTCCAATGCTTCTCAGTTACTTCAATATTATAATGTTTGCACAATTCCCAACCCTCAACAGTCTTGCCACATTATTATGCCTTTCAGTATACAATCCTTCTGTATCACACCCAGCAACAAGTTGTATAACTGTTTCTAAATCTGTTTTTACAAAACCTGCATCTGTCTGTTTCTCCCATATGTTCAATGGACTTTGTGAACCAAAGTGTAAGTAGTCCACTATCCTGGGCTGTTAATATTAACCTCTCACCTTCTGGTTTAAACTCACTTCTTCTTAACCATTCCTGCATTCAGTTGCGATTGACATGAGGTTGTTCCAAGGGTCTGTACTTGCAACTATAGTTATGTATTTTCCGCATTTCTTGCCTTCTCATGTGATCCTTCACCTTACATTCTCTCTTGTTTTCTGGCACTTTCAGTTGTTGCCTGATTTTTATCTACTTCTGGTTTTATTTCCATTCCTGCTTGACATCAATATGCTTCTGCTAAACTAAGCTGGCAAGTCTTCTTAGGCTTATTCTCATATTTTAAAACTTTCACTACATTTGGATCTTATCAGGTCAGCAGATATGTATGTAATCCTATGTAATCTTGGTATGTACTGATTTTTATAAATCATTTGATAAGCATGAAACATTTTTCTTGTTTTCCTGTCCAAATGATTCAATACCTTTAGGGGCCAGTCATTCACTCCGGAACTGTAAGTTAGGACAGGAAGAGCAAATTGGTTTACAGCTTGGACTTTGTTCCTAGATGTCAGAGCTGTCTTCAATATTAATTTCAGTCTTCTAAAAAATTCCTAAGTTTTATTCAAATTTGTTCACATTTTATTGTTGATCTTTTATCAGTTCCCAAATGTTTACACACTCCCTCTTGCTCAAGTTCTTTTACATCACATTCCTGTTCCAGACTGGTGTTTTCTTTGTGCTGCAGCTTTCCTGCTGTAAAGGTTGCTTCTGCACATTTATCAAGACCAAATGACATTCTTATTTCTGATAAAGTTTTGACCACTTGTTTTTGTGCTTTCAGTTTCTCATCTGACAAACTATATAGTTTTAAATCATCCATAAAAAGATGATGAGAAGTCTTTACACATTGTTGTTTTCTGGGAGCCAAATTGTAGCCCTGACCTAATCTGATAAGTAGACAGCTTAATGGATTAAGGGGCAAGACAAAAGACCAGTGGTGACAAAGCGTCACCCTGGAACATCCCACTTGAATTTTTTATTTATTTAAATATGTTGACTGGGAGAGTCTGACTAGGACAGAGCCTATTTTCAGTGGAGGCCGGGGACAAATGCTCCAGACACATGTCTTTGGAATATGGGAGGAAACTGGAATACCCGGAGGAAAGCCATGCGAATGCAGGGAGGACATGCAGGCTCCACACAAAAGGCACACCAGCCAAGAATCGAACCAGAGAGCCTCTTGGTGTTAGGTGACAACATTAACCGCTGCACTACTGTGCCACTTGGAATCTGGAATTTGTATTTATCTATCATTTATTATTATTACTACTTTTTATTATTCATGTATTTATTTATTTGTATTTTTCTGAATTTATCTCTGGAATTATAACTTGTCCTTTTTCATGGCTTAACTGCATAGTGGTTTGCCACTGTTTCATGGTCGCTGTAATTAATCAAGCAGTAGAGCACTCAAAATTTTATCCATGAATGTAGGATGCTATCAAATGCTTTTTTGTAGTGTAGCCATGCCATACTTAGATTTTCCCCTTTTTACAGTTTTCCATTATGACTTTAATAGCAAATGATTCTTTGTTCCATATGACTTTTTTTTGTTAACTTTTTGTTCTATTGCCATGCTTGAGTTTTCTTCTAAATGACTATAAACTCTATCGGCATCATTTCTAGTGTGTAGTTTATACATCGTCAGAAGGCAAGTTATTGGTCTATAGTGTTTAGAATAACTTGCAGGTCTGCTCTTAAGGAGGGATACTGTTTCTCCTGTTCCTAACAAGGTTGGCATCTGTTCGGGGGGAGCATATTAATAGCTCTTACTCATGGCTAAATATGCATGTAAAGATATAAATACTTTTAGCTGGAAGTTAGGTAGTGTATCTGGACCTGGGGTTTTCCAATTAGAGGCCTTTCTTAACTTTGTTTCAATTTTTCTGACTATTAATGCATCCCATTTCATATCCTGCACTTTAAACTTCTTATCCTTTCTTTTACTTCATCTATCCATTTAGCACCTTTGTCATGTTCCACAGGATCTTCGTAGCCATTTCTCCAAAATGTGTCTCTCTCTCCAAGTTTTGGTGGTATTTCAATTCCTTTTGCCTCACTTCTCAATTATCCATAAAACATGTTTGTGTCATCAATAAACTGCTTATTCTTTACGTTTCCTTTATATTTATCTGCATATCTTTTAAGTGTTTCTGCCTGTGCTGATATCTTTATTTATTATTTGCAATAGTATATGATAGATCCTGATCTGTTCTGATACTGCTGATTGGCTCTTATCACGTCTTTCTGAGTATTTTTGTTGATCTGTTCCATCTTCTGTACTCTTCTAACAGTGACATTTCTTGTCTTATTTGCTTTATAGGCTTTTCTATTCGATATTTCCATAATGGCATTAGATTTCTCTCCTTCCTTTCCCTTACTGCCCTGTGTTTTTGTGGTAAGACTTTATCTGTTATTATTTTACCTGCACCTATTTACTTCTGTTATATCACATGAATTTCTATGAATAGCCCTGATTACTGTGCTTATTTGTTTTACTGAACTTCTAACATTTTGGGTCTTATTAACTTTCTGTAGTCTATTTCTTTCATTGATCTTAATATGTTTATCCATCTCCATTAAATCAAGCAACTCTTCCCTTAGATCACTTTCATCTAAACTGAGGGCACATTCTTTGTATTTCATTTCCTGTGGGCATTCTACAGAAAGTTCCAGAGCGTCTTCCTGAGCAATATTCTCTTCAATTTCATCCTGTACCATTCGTTGTTCTTTCATGGAACTCACTAACCTATTACTCCACAACATTGACTGCGAATTGCCAGTTGCCTGTTCCTTCCCTTGCTGTGCAACTCCAACTAAACTTTTATACTGGTTTTCTACTGAAGGCTCCAAAGTACCTTTACATGGCTAGTGATCAGATGTTTCCTGCTCCATGGGCTTCTCCTTAATTTGGCAAGTCATTATTCTATCCTGCTACGGTTTTATCATAGTTAGACTTTCTACACTAAATCCTTCACTTTACACATAATCCATAACTTAATTTTCTATTTATTTAACTTCTCCATTACTAATCCTTTCTCCTATCTACTTTGCCCCTTTGCTTCCTTATTTTTTTTGTATTTTAAAATGTTCCACATTTAGATGACTTTGCCTGCATTTCTCTTGAAATAACTTTGGTGTTGCTCTTCTTAACTTTGCTTTCTCATTTGCATAAATATTGCACCACATTAAATCTCTTTTTATTTCACGTGTCAATATTTCTTCTCCAGATGTTGCCTTGTTTGAGGACCTCACTGTTCCATCATGCTGGGATATATCCTGTGTTAGGCTTTAGACACTAAATCCCTCACTTTGCAGGTATTCCATAACTTCTGCTTCTATTTTTTTAACTTCTTCTTTACTAATATTTTGTTCTACATTCCTCCTTTGTGATCTTACTTGCTGTATTGTGCAATTCTCCATATCTGGATGCCTTTGCCTATATTTCTCTTTGAATATCTTCAGGTCTGCATTTTCTTTTGTATTGATTAATTTGGCTTTCTCCTTTGGATAAATATACCACTATATCAGATCTCTCTTTCTTTCCCATGTCCATACTTTTTTTTTTCTACCTTGCAAAAATGTTTACATTTTGTTCTTTATATTTTTACTTAATCGCTTCTTTTTCCAAAGGGCCTATTGTTTCTTGGACTACACAATGTTTTTTATGAATCTGTTGTATTAATAACACAAATTTGCATTTGAAGCTTTTAACAGTTTTCTTCTGCAAGTATTTTCCTTTCCTCTAATTTCTCTCAAACTTTTTGTATATATTCTGTCTGGAAATTCTGGGCTTCTTGCACAATAGTAACAATACATCATTTCTTTCTTATCCTCAATAGCCCACTCTATCATCTTTACACCTATCAGTTTTTGTGAACTACTACTTCCTTCTACAACAGAGAAGCCAAAGCCATCCACCCCCTGAGCCTAGCCAAACCCCCATTATAGGAAATGTTCCATGTGTTGAGGATTCAACACTGTCATTTTTTTCCATTCCTGGCACCAGTGCACCTATCAGGATCAGGCACTTTTATATTCTGGGACTTGTGCACCCAGATGCCTTTTTTATTTTTCAACCTACTTCTGTCCACAGTATATGTTATATAAAATATTACATTATAAGAACAGTCTACAAATCTGGCATCTTACATGCAACTGTAAACATTGAAGACAGTCTCATCAGACATATTTTTAGAACTGGAAACCAGTAGCAGGTACACAACTGATCCTTACTACACATTTTAAACAAATAATCTTCCTGCAAACAGTATGGCAGTAAAGTACAGTTGTGTACCTACCATAAATGTAGATGTTCGAGTGTAGTCACTGTTGCAGTCATTACACTTGGGTTATCATGCTGGCAGGCTACCCGCAGTCGGCCAGAGTTCCAAAGTCTAGGTCCGTCGTCGGTTGCTGTCGCCTCTTCCCTGACGTCAGTGCGCCAGGGGTAAGATGCAACCGATGCCATTTTCTGCAGTTTTTCTTGCCCCAGATGTCAGGTGCCCCCAGATAGGAAGGCTGAAAAGAATAAATTATTCCAAAAAGCATGCATGTACTAATATAACCATTTCCTTCATCTACAAGCAAATACAACACATAGGTTGTATAGAGTTGAGAAGTACAGAAAAGTCCCAGCAATGAAAAAGGGGGATGGTGGGTGGGTAACCTGGACCGCACAGTGAATACACTCGAACATCTACATTTATTGTAGGTACACAACTGTACTATGTTCGTGTTTCACTGTTGCAGTCATTACACTTGGGTTGAATCCCAAAGCTGAGGTTGGGTGGCTGGGTCTAAATAGGATTAGGAGAGGCTACCAGGCCCTGCAGAACTGCAGTGGCAAAGCCTGCTCTGGATTTAGAGTAGAGAGGTAAGTGGTAGTGTTTGGTGAAAGTGTGCACTGAACTCCAGGTTGCAGCTTCTAAAATGTCTTTGGTTGGTACTCCTCTGAGAAAGGCTGCTGAAGTGGCTGCTGCTCTGGTAGAATGTGGCCTAATGCCCTTAGGCACTGATTTGCCATGTTGTGCATAACAGAAGTAAATGCAGTGTCCTATCCATTTTGAAATTGTCTGCTTTGTGATAGGCTTTCCTTGTGATCCTGCAGCATAGGCTACAAACAGTTGCTCAGTTTTTTCTGAAAGCTTTTGTTTTGTCCAAGTAGAATTGTATCCGTCTGTGTATATCCAAAGCGAGCAGAAGTCTCTCCCCTTTATTCTGGGGGTTTGGGTAGAAAGTTGGTAAATGAATGGTTTGGTTCAGAGCCACATTGGAAACCACCTTTGGCATGAATGTTGGGTTTGTCCTAAGAGAAACCCTGTCCTGGTGAAAAATGATGAAAGGTTCCACAGCCATTAATGCCTGTAACTCTGAGACTCTTCTTGCTGAAGTTATTGCTAGGAGCAGAGCAGTTTTCCATGATAAGAATTTTATATCAGCTGTGCTGGCTGGTTCAAAAGGAGGCAGTGTGAGCTTTTCTAAAACAAAATTGAGATCCCAAGTTGGTATTGGTGTTCTCCTTGGGGGTCTTATGTTTTTTGCCCCTCTGAGGTACTGTCTTAGTAGAGGATGTGAAAAAATAGGAGGTTCCGTATTGTAATGAGCTGAAATGGCAGAGGCATGGATCTTAATTGATGAGAAGGATAGGCCTTTGACCAGCATCTCAGTTAGGTATTGTAAAATCTGAGGTATAGTTGGAACAAGTGGTTCGAGCCCTTGTGCCTGGTTCCAAGCACAGAATCTCTTCCATTTTTCTGCATAAGATTTCCTAGTATTGGGCCTCCTGGCTTCTAAAATGACATCCATAACAGCTTTAGAGAGAGGCGCAGTCTGAGTGGCTACATTATCTGCCATGCTGCCAGATTTAAGGTTCTGAGTTGACTGTGCAGAATCTGATTGTTTTGTTGAGTCAGAAGATGTGGAATTTGAGGTAAAGGCCAGGCTGGGCCTTGAGACAAGCTCTTTAGGATTGGGTACCAGTGCTGGCGTGGCCAGTCTGGGGCAATCAGGATCATTTTTGGCCTCTCTTGTCTGACTTTTAGGAGCACCTTGGTAAGAAGAGGCAGTGGAGGAAAGGCAAAAACTGTCAGGGTTTTCCAGCTGAATGATAGCGCATCCACTTTCCATGCTTGAGAGTGATAAGTTCTTGTGCAGAATATCTGTAGTTGGCAATTGTGAGGGGAGGCAAAAAGATCTATGTCTGGGCGTCCCCATTTCCTTGTTATCATGCTGAACACATGTGGATTTAGTTACAATTCGTGAGGATCCATGAGATTTCTGCTTAGTTTGTCTGCCAGTGTATTTTTTGTTCCTGGCAGGAATTGTGCCTGCAGATGTACTTGATAGGTCAGTGCTGTGTTCCACAAAGTCATGGCTTGCCTGCATAGGGGGTAGGAATGTGTGCCCCCTTGCTTGTTTATGTACCACATAACTGTGGCATTGTCCGTCTTTATTAGTAGTTGTCCTGGATGTAGTAGGTCCTTGAAAGCTGTCAGGGCATTCTGTACAGCTAGCATCTCTTTTTGAATGATGCGAAGATGCATTTTTTCCTTGGGCCATGTGCCCTGAATACATTTTCCTGCCATATGTGCCCCCCAGGCATAATCCGATGCATCCGTTGTTATTGTCTGCCTGGCTGTGGGTAAGTTGAAAGGCTATCCCTTGTTGTGGTGACAGGCCTGGGACCACCATCAAAACTCCTGTTGTAGGCAGGGAATTAAAGTTATGATTGTTTCCAGGCTGTGGCAATGTTGAGTCCAAACACTTTTTAGATACCATTGTAGTTTCCTCATATGCAGTCTTGCATATGGAATTAGTAGAATGCAGGACGCCATGAGGCCCAAGGCCTGCAGAATTTTTCTTGCAGGGAGATGCGTCTTTGTTGCCATCATTTGAAAGTAATGAGTCAGTTGCCTTTGTTTGTCTGGCATGAGATAAGCCATCTGGGCGGTTGTATTTAAGCTTGCACCCAGGAATATTATCTCTTGAGAGGGCACTAGTTTTGATTTCTTTTCGTTTACTGTGTACCCTAGGCAAATTAGTAATCTTTTTACAAACGCCAGATGCTTTAGAAGAATGTCCTTGCTCTCTGCTTGAATAAGGCAGTCGTCCAAGTAGGGATATATTTGAATTCCTTTTTGTCTGCAAAATGCAATTACTGGTGCCAGGCATTTTGTGAAGACCCTGGGCACAGTAGATAAACCAAAGGGCAGAGCAGAGAATTGGTAATGCATTGAGCCAGCTATGAATCTGAGGTATCTTCTGCGAGACTGTCTGATTGGGACATGCAGGTATGCCTCCTTGAGGTCCAAAGTAACTAGCCAAGCCTTCTTGCCCATCATGGGTAGACATTGCTGTAGTGTTAACATTTTGAATTTTGGAACATCCAGGAAAGTATTTAGGATTGACAAGCTTTGTCCTTTCTGGGTACTAGGAAAAGTTTGAGTAAAATCCTTGTCCCTGTTCTTGCTGTGGTACTCTTTGAATAGCTTCAATGTCCATGAGAGCAGCAACTTGTTTTTGTGCCTCTGCCCATTGGTTTTGTGGCAGGCCCGGCATACCTTTTTATTTTGGAAGGGTGTGAAAGTGGAACCTGTAACCCTGAGAAACAATATTCAGTACTCATTTGTCCTGGGTGATTATGTGCCAATTTTTTAAGAAAAGTGCTAGCTTTCCCCCTAGGGGTGCTGCCAAAAGGTAAGTGCTTGGCATCTGTAGAGGGAAGTCATTGGGACTGTTTCCTATAAGGTTGTGATTTGTCTTCTCCTCCTTTGGGGGCTGAAGCACCCCATTGTTTAGGTGAGCCTTGGGGCTGAGATCTGCCTCTTGGGCGTCTGTATCTGCCTCTTTGTGGCCTGTCTGACACCGGAAAGGACCAATTTTTGAAGGCCAGTTTCTGCTAAACCTAGGTGGTTGAACCTGTAAGAAATCATTTACTGTCTGCACTGATTTTGCTTTATCCTCCATTTTCTTTAACACCTCTTCTGCCTTAACACCAAACAAAGTATCATGCTGTAGTGGAGCATCCAATAATTTTACTTTAACATGTTCAGGTAAACTTTGTTCTTTCAACCAAGCATACTTTCGAATGACAGAGCCTGTAACTGCAGCTCTACAAGAAGCCTCTAATGAATCAAAACCACACTGCAGAGTATGCTTTCCCACTTGTTCAGCTGCATGCAATAAATCCTGCATTTCCTTACTGTCAGGACTTTCTGAGTTTGTAACCATTTTCTGTTTTAACAAAGACATTAGGTATTGTTGATATTTAAGCATGTGAAACTGTTAGTTTAAAGCCCTTACAGCTAAAGTAGCAGAAGTGTAAACTTTTTTCCCCCATCTATCCAGAGCTCTGGAATCCCTATCAGAGGGGACAGGAGTTTTAGCAGTGGAAGCCTTAACCCCTTTAGGACCCTGAGAAATTGTTTCTGGATCTGCAGCAGGGTTTTTGTAAAGAAATTTATGAGAGTCAGGGACCCTGTAGTACCTGTCTGGCTTGACTGGGGCAAGGGGTAAAGAATCAGGAGACAGACTGGATTCAGAGAAAGCATCATCAACAATATCAAGCACAGGGGGAATAGCCAGGGGCCTGTGCTGAGGCAATAAAAGAAAGTTTCTGAGCCTTTTCTTGGATTCTGAGTAATCCTGGCTCTCCCAATGGAAATGCTCCCTCATGGTGTGCAGGGTTTCCCCAAAGGAATAATTCTCAGGCGGAGAGGTTGAAGGTAAAGACTCTTCTGCATCAGAGTCCTCATAGGGAGGGAGAGAATATCCCTGATCAAAAGAGGAATCAGACGAAATAGAAACCTGGTCATAGGAATCATAGTCAGTGTCTTGCTTAGGTCTTTTGTCAGGAGGGGGATGGGAACCCCTGATTAAAGTAATTAGGTCCTCGGCCATTTTAAGCATGTTTCTTTGACATGGATGACTGTCCAGGAGAATGCTGTACTTGTTTCCTTGTCTTTAATGGTGTTTTTGACTTTGCCTTGGCTGCTGTAGTGGACTTAATAGTAAGCTGTGAAGGTCTGAAAACACCCTCAGAAGCCGATGCCTGCTCAGAGGCTCCGGACCCATCTGAGGGAATAGTTTCCGCAGGCCCAATACCTTGAGTTTCCACAGGCCTCAATGTCTCCATGTGGCTGTCGGATACGGCCTGTGGCTCTGAGGTAGCGGGTGTCAGAGGCTGCGAAAGCACCCCACTGAGAACCGGCGACTGGCCTAGAAGAGGCTTTGCCATCGGTTTTGGACCTCGGATGCCTGTCCTTTTCTTTGTCTTTGCGTTTTTTATAAATTCTGGTCGTCAGTTGTTCCGATGGCATTATGTAGTTAAACCTTCGGCCAAAATAATGTAAAGCAAAATCAAGCAGACGTTTAATAATGCGTTTGTTGAATCTAGCACAAAACCGACAACTAGTAACGTCGTGGTCAGGGCCTAGGCAAGGAATACAGTAAGAGTGAAAGTCCTTATGAGGTATTTGCTTCCCACAAGAAATACAACTATTAACTTTTACTGACATCGGTCTGGAGCAAGAAAAAGTTTCCCCAATGGGGTTCATAGGTTCATAATACTAGGCTATCTGCCCTAGGGCATTTATAAGCCTAGCCAGAGTGTGTGTGGCTTTCACCACCCCTTAGGATGAGAATACTATACCCATTAGTTTGCTGTGCCTCTGTCTAGCAGTGACACAGAGATGATTCCCAGGGTAAACCTACGATCTCCCATCCACTCGTCAAGATTTTTCTTGAACAAAGTCAGTGAGGGGCTCTGCCTCACATGGACTGGGATTCTGTTCCATAGTGTAGGGAGTCTCTGGGTGATGAATCTGTCCCTCCAGCACGTCCTATTTATATCCGTGTTGAGGTTTAAGTCTCTTGCTCTCGTGGCTCTGGTGGATTTGGATTTTTTGAGGTGGAGCATGTCCATTAATTCCGGGTTGGACATGGCCTTGTATGTCAGGCACGGATCACCTCTGAGCAGACGGTATGCGACTGAATAGAGCTGGAGTTTCTTCAGTCGGGCAGCGTATGACATATGTTTGAGCCCCTTTATCCTTTTGGTGAGGAACTTTTGGGGTCTTTCCAACTGCTGCAGGTGTCGGGTAAGGTACATTCAATGGGGCGTTGTACTCAATCATTGGTCTGATAAGTGAAGAGTACAGGGGTACAATGACCTCTCCTGATCTGGATGTGAATCCCTTCATGATCAGGTGGGCAATGTAGAAGGTCTTCCTAACCACTTTGGCAATGTGAGTGTCAAAAGAGAGGTTACTGTCAACTTGGGTCCCCAGGTCCCTGATAACTTCTTCCGTGTTTAATGGATTACCACCTATGTGGTAATTAGGGGTTACCTTGTTTTTCCCAAAGGGTATGACTATACATTTTTTGGCATTTAGCTTAAGGCCATGGCTCTGGCACCAGTTATCCATTTCTATGAGACCTCTCTGGAGGATGTCTGTGTCTGATGGAGTGTCAATTATGGTGCCCAGTTTGCAGTCATCTGCAAATTTTGTCAGCCACAATCCCCCCCTATGTTTGCCTGCACTTCAGAAAAATAAATGCCGAACAAGAGGGGGCCCAGGACTGAGCCCTGTGGGACACCGCTCGTGACAGGCTTAGAGTCTGACATGGCACCAGCAACTCTAACCCTGTGGGTTCTGTCCTTGAGCCAGTTTGCAACCCATCTTGTGACATATGGATTTACATCTAAGCTGGTGAGCTTTTCTATGATGCCCGAGTGGGGTATTGTGTCGAACGCTTTTGCTAGGTCAAGGTAGGCTGTGTGAACTGCCTTACCCTCATCAATGGCCTTAGTGACTGTTTTGAAAAGGTCGACCAAGTTCAAGAGGCAGGATCTGCCCTTGACAAAGCCAAATTGGGTAGGATCCAGTGTCTGTAGGTCCCCAATGTCTTTATTTATGAGTTCCATTATGATCCTCTCCATAGCTTTGCAGACAAGGCTTGTCAAGCTTATGGGGCGGTAATTTCCAGGGTCCGTAGAAGCACCGCCTTTGTGGAGTGGGACCACAGTTGCCGTACGCCATTCTTTGGGTATGTATCCTGTAGTAAAGCTAAGATTAAACAGCAGCCTTATGTGTGGGTTTAGTTCCTCATTGAGTTCGTGTAGCACACAGCCGGGGACACCATCCGGTCCCATTGATGCTGTGTTTTTTGCTTTAGAGAGAGCAGCTCTCACCTGGGCATCTGAGATGTTTGGGAGGCTAGACTCTAGTGGAATAGATATTTCTCCTTTTGGGGGGGAGGGAGGGGAGAAATTTGCACTGAACCTTTCTGCCAGTATGTTGGCAATGTCTGTGGGTTCAGTGATTTTTGTATCATTTTGGACTAATTCTGAGCATATCTGGGAGTTTCCACCCAGATTTCTAGCATAGCTAAAGAAGGCCTTATGATTGTCTTTTGTGTCTTTAGCGATTTTTCTCTCAAAGTTGGCCTTCGATGATTTTATGAGTGATCGTATATTTTTGCTAGTATTGATCAGAGATGCCTTCCCTTTTAGGGATTTTGCTCTGTCATGTAGTAGCTTTCTCCTCTTGTTGTAGAGTTTGTTTATGGCTGGGGTCCACCAGACCGGGCGCCTGCCTTTGGTGGAAAGGGTCTTGATTTTATTAGGGATTGCTTGATCCATACATTCCTGGAGGTGCTCGTAGAAGGCATTTGTAAGGGTTTCAGCAGCGTGGGTTGTGGTTTCCACTGGCTCGGGGGCCTTGAAGGATACCACTCCAGTCTTAAGAAGTGTGAAGTTTGCTTTTGAGAAGTTCTTCACTGTGGTCTTTTTGCTGGGGTTGGGGGCGGGATGTGGATCTCCAGTGAGATTAATTTATGGTCTGATCTCACCAATGAGGGATATACTTTCGGTGTGGAGCATTTTGTCCCCATGTTTGTGATGATCAGGTCTAGTATATTTTCTCCTCTTGTGGGAATGGTGACTAGTTGTTCCATAGCATTAGAGTTTATGAACTCCAGGAACCTTTGGGCTAGGGTGTTGGGGCTTGAGTAATGTTCCCAGTCTATGTTTGGGTAGTTGAAGTCACCCAATATGATGGTGTTTGGAGAGACATTCATACTCTCCAGTGTCTTCAGGAAGGCTGTGTGTTTCCTGAGTTTGAGAGGGTGGTCTGTAGCATGCTACAAACTGTAGGGCAGTTTTACCTATGGTTAATTGCACCTGGATGGTCTCCGATGCTTCGTGCGTTGCCACTAACCTGGAGGTGTGGGTATCCTTTATGAATATGGATACTCCCCTCCTTTGTGGTTCGGTACGGATTTTGGGGCCGGAACGCATGATATGAGGTATAACCTGATAGTGCTGGGGTGCTCTCAGGAGCCTTGAACCAGGTTTCAGTCACAGCACAGACATCAATGTTCTCCATACTGAGGAGGGCTTCGAGGGCGTGCATCTTGAGGTTTAGACTTCTGGCATTGAGCAGTATTACCCTTAGTTTTTTCCATTTTGTTTTCTAGGCAGTAGGTTTATCATTTGAGCCTTGCCTAAAAAGGCACTATGGGGTGGCAAGAGCCTTTGCCAATATCCGAAGCCCAGGGTGACAGGTGCAAGCCGTCCCTTGCGAAGCAGCGTGGCTTGTCAAGCATGTCATCCCAGGCAGACAGACATTGGATCCCCTTAGAATGACACCAGTAATTAAGCCAATTATTAAAGCTGATCATTTTGTCTCTGTATTGTGGCATCATTCTTGATGAGGGTAGGATACTGCTCAGGGTCAGGGTCATACCGGCCTGGGCTACATAATCTGAGAGCTCCTCTACGTCTCTTTTCATGTAGTCCAGGGAGGTACGTCTCAGGTCGTTCGCACCGGCATGGACAATGACTGAGTCATACTTGTACTTGCTGTGGAGTGACCTGAGTGCTTGTGTTATGTAGCGGATTCTAGCGCCCGACAGGCAGCTTACTGTGATCTTTTCCTTGTTCAGTCTGATGAGTGGGACATCAGTGTGTCTGACTATGGAGTCACCTATAACAAGCGTGTCTGGCATTGTGTTTGGCCTTAAGGGCTGTGAATGTTTAGCACACTGACTTTGAGAACTATGTGTTGCATGTCTTATGTCTTGAGGTGGCAGTTGCTTGGGTGTCTGCTTTGGAGGCCTCTGTAGTTTTGGTAGATTTTTGATCAGTGCCTCCGAGTATGTCTTTGTGTGTTTATGTGTTTGTTTTGCAGTTGTGATAGTTCTATGTGAAACTGGGTTTGTGGTGTGTGTGGTTTCCTTCTCCTCCTGTCTGGTCTTGCCAGTCCTGAGTTGAGAGAGCTCAGCCTCCAGTTTGGCTATATAGTTGCATCTCTCACATGTATTTGTGTTTTGTGGGAGAAGGAGTGGGTTGTCTGTGTACATGAGGCAATTGTAACATTGCCTCAAGATGCCCAGATTCACCAGCTGAACAGGAGAGGACGCTAGCAACTGACCCTTCGACATGCTAGAAAAAGTGAAAAAGTTTGCTGTGTAACTGAGTCAGAAGGGACCTATAGGGAAATGGGTACTCAAGGGATTCTAGGCTAATGTAGTACTTTGTTTAGTATATAAGTACTTTACCTATATAAAAATGCTTTAGGAGCAAGTGCTGAGCTTTTGAGATAGAGAATAGACTGTTTAGATTGCAAGTAGAGAAGTTCTAAGGGAAAAATTGAAGAGCAGACTTTACGGAGCCAGAAATAGTTTAACCTTGTTTAACCGGTGCTGCCCGATGGTGCTCTATGGGCAACTCCGCGCTAAATCACGCAAAAGCGCGCTAAAGCGGGCTTTATAGCAGGGGGTTGAAAAGAGCTAGGAATAGGGTACTTAGCTTTATTGAAGACTTTGGTTCTGAAACTCAATTTCGAAAATCTCAGGAGTCGGCCGACCAGCACTTGCAAACTGCTTTTGCTTCGGGCACCGCGCGGCAAGAAAGACTGGAGAAAATGGCGTCGGTTGCATCTTTTATACCCCTGGTGCACTGACGTCAGGGAAGAGGCAACAGCAACCGACGCCGGAGCTAGACTTTGGAACTCTGGCCGACTGCGGGTAGCCTGCCAGCAGGATAATGCAAGTGTAATGACTGCAACAGTGAAACACGATGAACATCATCAAAAGTGTTATTTTCACTTGCAAGGAGATCTTACAGGGCTTCATGAAGTAAAATATCTCTTATCCCCCTCCAAACACATTTTCAGCAAATTGACAAAAAAAAGTTTATTTTTAGCAGAGGTCATTGAAACAGTGCTTTAGTATTTGTTCATTATGGTGTAGTACAATCCTGAAGACATTACAGTACACTAACAGTCTACAAAACAGAGGCTATTTCTCAAAGCATTCCTTCCCCACTTTGTAAATGAGAACACAGAACAACTGCTGAAGGAAGTTTACATATCTGCTTCTGTGACAGCAATGGAAGTCTTTCTGAAGTTGATTTTGACTAAATTCCTAAAGCAACAAAATAAGTTGTCAAAATTTACAACTAAGATGGACACATGCAATGTAGATGTTGAGCAGGTGCTTTATGATTAGCCAATCACATTGACTATGAAACAGAAGACTTAAGTGATAAAAAAAAATAATGCAATAACTTGCAAGAGAGAGTTCAAGAAGATAAAACACACACACACATACACAGACACACACACACACACACACACACACACACACACACACACACACACACACACACACACACACACACACAATAAATACATAAATAAAATGAATAAATAATAAGAGGTGCACAGAGGGAAGAAGGGCAAGCTGGTGGACTAGTACGGCTATCAGCAAACTATACTGGCCTGGAATGAGCTCAGTTGGTTTCTTGAACAATTTCAATGCCTGCAGTTGAGTGACCTGAAAATATTTGGACTTTTCATCTAGTCTACTAGACAATGAGTTCAATTCCTTGAGATTGTGTGTAAACATCACATTACAAATCTTGAGGTTCAAAATGAAGCATCCAGCATTTTTAAAGATGTTTCTCCCTCCTGGAATGAGACTATTTTGGATGTACACAAGGCAAACCATATGGCTGACCAATATGACCTAGTATAGGTACAAGACACGGAGGGAAAAATGCGACTGAATAGAGACCACAGAATGTTCAAAATGTGACTGAACAGAGAGACCACAGAATGTTCAACCTATGACGTGGAAGATAAAAGGGCACAGTGTTTGCATTAGTAATAAGACTTGCAAGAACTTCCCTTTTTATATCAAGAATAACGTTTTACAACCATAACTTAGCAATGCTGAATACTTCTGTCATGCTTTAGGACATAGTTCATACTATGTTTGCATTTGCTATTTCCTTTAACAATTTTTGCTGCAGAGCTTTGCAGAACTAGTAGAAGTGTTAGCAAATTTAATCTTCTAATTATGATAGTGTGAACTCTTGTATGCTTAATATGTTTAGAACCTATCTGAGACATTCTAATTTTACTCATTTCAAGGAAATGATTCCTTTATGGTTTGAAGGTTGTGCCAAGATTGATCTTTGTCATGCTCTATGTGGTTTGTGACTGCAAAGGAAATGTGAATTAGTGAACTAAAGATTCATCTACAGGGTAGCACATTTTCATGTGGTGAAACTTTGACAGTCTCTAGAATTAAAGTGTACATGTATTGGCTGCGGTGTATACTTTTTTTTAACCCACGCGTTGGTTTTGACATCATACTAACCATGTAGGAGTACTTGAACCGTGGCTGCTATCCTCTTCTTTTCTGTTTGTTTGGATTTGTGAAATGCCTAATTAGCAGAAAAAACTAACTCAAGATTCCTGTGCTTGTTTTTTTTTTCTTTTTCTTTTCATGCTGCATTATAGACTTAAATTCTGCTCAAATCTGAAGTAGCAAATACTTGGTTAAGTGTGATGTTGTGTGGTACTGACAACATGCATGTTATTTGTCATGGTTTCATATGACAGCTTTGTCTCTAATAACATTATAAACCTACACTTCTCATACAATGTAGCAAGTGGTTGCCAATAAGCATGAGACAATTGCTACATTGTCTCAGGATGCCCATTTCAATCAAGGTTGGAGAAGACTGGAAAGTGCAAATCCATGGTTCCAGTTGTTTACTATTGTGGTCTGAAAGAGGGATAGTGCTTATGGGATTTGATGCTTATTACTAGAGGTGCCATCTGTCTTGTAATGGAGGCAGTGCTTATCTCAGCACAGCTATGCAGAGCTAGGAATCAATGATCCTTTGCCCTTTCTCTCACCAAAAACCAAACAGTAGCACTAATCCCAAGTTGCCCCCTAAGAAAGTACAGTTTTGTACCTACCATAAATGTAGATGTTCGAGTGCTAATACAGCTGCAGTAATCACAGATGGGTTTTCAGCCGTCAGGCGGTCCCTCGGTCGGCCGAATTCCAAAGTCTTGGTCCGGCGTCGGTTGTCGTCGCTTACTCTTCTGACGTCAGTGAGGCCAGAGTATATAAGACACAGCCGACGCCATGTTCTTCAGTCTTTCTTGCCCCAGATGTCAGGTGCCCCCAAAAGGAAGGCAATACATAAATAATGCTTATATACATATACAAGCAATGCAATATAATCCAAAATCAGTGGATGCAAGCAAATAAAACATAGTAGGATAACCCAGTCAGGTAGTATGAAGAGGTTGTTAGGCCCCATGCCTTTACCAAGTGGGGAAGGAAGGAGGGAAACCTGTACTGCAGCTGTATTAGCACTCGAACATCTACATTTATGGTAGGTACAAAACTGTACTATGTTCATTGTGCGTACAGCTGCAGTAATCACAGATGGGTAGAGTCCCAAAGCTATGCATAGGGTGGTAGGTACTAGGAGGAACTGGGTTGAGCCAGAATGCTCTGCAAAACAGCAGTGGCAAAGCCTGCTCTTGTTCTGGAATATAAAGGCAGGTGGTAGTGTTTTGTGAAGGTATGTACAGAACTCCAAGTGGCTGCCTCCAAAATATCTTTGGTAGGAACTCCTCTGAGGAAGGCTGTAGAGGTAGCTGTGGCCCTAGTGGAGTGAGATCTGATACCTGTAGGAACAGATTTCCCATGATAGGAATAACAAAACCGTATGCAGTGGCCAATCCACTTGGAAATAGTCTGTTTTGTAACTGGTTTCCCTTGAGCCCCTACAGCATAGGACACAAAAAGTTGTTCTGATTTCCTGAAGGACTTTGTTCTGTCCAAATAATAATGTAGCTGCCTATGGATGTCTAAAGAGTGTAGCAACCTTTCCCCTTTGTTTTGAGGATTGGGATAAAAGGTAGGGAGGTGTATGGCTTGATTTAAGGCTACCCTGGATACCACTTTTGGCATAAATGATGGGTTGGTACGAAGGGAAACCCTGTCCTGATGGAAAATGAGGAAGGGCTGCACCGCCATGAGGGCCTGTAGTTCAGAAACCCTACGAGCTGAAGTGATGGCCAGAAGGAAGGCTGTTTTCCAGGACAAATATTGCAAATCTGTTGAAGCAGCTGGTTCAAAAGGAGGCAATGTTAATTTTTCTAGTATGTAATTAAGGTCCCAGGCTGGTATTGGTTGCTTCCTTGGAGGTCTTATATTCTTAGCCCCTCTGAGGAACTGTCGTAAGAGTGGGTGAGAAAATAAAGGGGGATCCATGTTGAATTCTGCAGAAATGGCTGAGGCATGTATTTTTATGGAGGAAAATGAAAGTCCACTGTTCAGCAGCTCAGCAAGATACTGTAATACCTGAGGCAAGTTCAGTTTTCTAGGGTCCTGGCCTCTTTTCTCATTCCAAGAGCAAAACCGCTTCCATTTTGCGGAGTAAGCTTTTCTAGTAGATGGCCTTCTGGCCTCCAAAATGACATCCTGCACTTCCTTGGAGAGTAGGGTCTGTCGTGGTGTTAAGGAATTTTCCATGCAGCGAGATTGAGTGTTTTCAGCTGACTGTGAAGAGTTTTGCAGCTGTGCTGAGTCAGCAGAAGAGGCATTAGAGGCAGGGACCAGGGAGGAGTATGTGTTAGGCTCCTCAGGAGTGGGTACCAGTGTTGCCTTGGCCAATCTGGAGCAATCAGTATCATCCTCGGTTTGTCTGTTCTTGCTTTCAAAAGCACCTTGGGCAGAAGAGGCAGAGGTGGGAATGCGTAAACTGTCCATGCTGTCCAACTGAATGAAAGGGCGTCCACTCTCCAGGTCCTTGAACAAGACTTTTCCAATTGATGATTCCTGTGGGAGGCAAAAAGATCTATGTCTGGCCTCCCCCACGCTTGGATTATTTCTGTAAACACCTGAGGATGTAACTTCCATTCGTGTGGATCTGTCATATTTCTGCTTAGACTGTCTGCCAGTGTGTTTTCCAATCCTGGCAAGTACTGTGCTTGAAGTTCAATTTGTCTTTCCAGAGCCAAGTTCCAAAGAGTCATGGCTAGTCTGCACAAGGGGTATGAGTGTGTTACTCCTTGTTTGTTTATGTACCACATTACTGTGGTGTTGTCTGTTCTTATCAGTAATTGTCCTGGATGCAGGAAGTCCTTGAAAGCTGTAATTGCATTTATTACTGCTAGCATTTCTTTTTGATTGATGTGAAGGTGCTTTTCCTTTTGGGACCATCTGCCCTGAATGCACCTGTCCTTCATGTGCGCCCCCCAGGCGTAATCTGAGGCGTCTGTGGTTATGACTTGTTTTGCTTGAGGCTTGCAGAATGGGAGGCCTGTGGTTACTTGGCACGCTTGGGCCCACCATAGAAATTCCTTTTGCAAACATGGAATTATTGGTATTATTGTTTCCAAACTGTGACTGTGTTGAGACCATAGATTTTTTAGGTACCATTGAAGTTTCCTCATATGCAGCTTTGCACATGGGATTAAAAGAATGCAAGATGCCATGAATCCCAGAGCCTGCAGGATTTTCCTTACAGTAAGCCTGGTACTTTTTGCTAGTATTTTGAAGTACTGAGATAGTTGCCCCTGTTTTTCTGGCGTAAGATATGCCATCTGGGTGTTTGTGTCCAAGTTGGCACCCAGGAAGGTTATTTTCTGAGATGGTGTTAGCCTTGATTTCTCTTTGTTGATTGTATATCCCAGAGAAAGCAGTAACCATGTCACATATGCCAGATGTTCCAGAAGTATGTGTTTGCTGTCCGCTTGGATCAGGCAGTCGTCCAGGTAAGGGTAAATTTGTATCCCTTGAAGTCTGCAGTAGGCAATCACTGATGCCAGGCACTTTGTGAATACTCTGGGCGCAGTAGATAAGCCAAAGGGCAATGCAGAGAATTGATAGTGGATTGAACCTGCAAGAAATCTGAGGTATCTTCTGCAGCTTTGTCTGATTGGGACATGCAGGTATGCCTCCTTGAGGTCCAATGTTACCAGCCAAAACTCCTTGCCCAGCATGGGAAGAAGTTGCTGTAATGTGAGCATCTTGAATTTTGGTACAGTAGAAATGTGTTTAGGATGGATAAGTCCAAAATGGGTCTCCAGTCGGTTCCTTTCCTTGGTACCAGAAAAAGTCTTGAATAAAAACCTTGACCTTGTTGGTGCGTAGGTACCTTTTGAATAGCTCTCATGTTTATGAGCTTTGAAATTTGCAGTTGTGCCTCTGCCCTTTGATTTTGTGGCAGGTTTGGCATGCCTCTCATTTCTGGAAGAGTGTGAAATTGAAATTTGTAGCCTCTGTTTATAATGTCCAGAATCCATTTGTCTGTTGTGACAATATGCCAATTGCTTGCAAATAATGCTAGTTTCCCTCCCAAAGGTGCTGCCAGCTGAGACATGCTTGGCATGGAAATGAGGAGTCATTGGGTTTGCTTCCTGTATTGTTGTGCACTGTCTTCACCACCTCTTGGTGCTGGAGTTTGCCATTGTCTGCCTCTATATGATCCTTGTGATTGCCCTCTGCCCCTTGCGTCTGTATCTACCTCTTTGGGGCTTGTCAGTGGCTGGAAAGGACCAGTTTTTTGAAGGCCAATTTCTGCTAAAATGTGGTGGTTGGACCTGTAAGAAAGCTTTGACAGTTTGCATAGATTTGGCTTTTTCTTCCATTTTCCGTAGTATCTCCTCAGCATTAGTACCAAATAGTACATCCTTTTGTAAAGGAGCATCTAGAAGTTTAGCTTTCACATGATCAGGCAAATTTTGTTCCCTAAGCCAGGCATGTCTGCGAATGACTGATCCTGTAGCAGCTGCTCTGCTGGAGGCCTCTAGGGCATCATAACCACATTGTAAGGTGTGTTTACCCACTTGCTCTGCACTATGCATCATATCCTGTAACTCTTTTAAATCTGGTTGTTCAGGTTGAGACATTTTGTTCCTTAATTGTGATAACAGGTACTGTTGATATTTAATCATATGAAACTGACAGTTTAAGGCCCTCATGGCTAGGGTGGCCGAGGTATATACCTTTTTACCCCACCTTTCTAAAGATCTGGATTCCCTTTCTGCAGGAAGTGGATTCTTGGCAGTGGAGGCCTTCAATCCCTTGGGGCCTTGTGAAATGGTTTCAGGGTCAGCATTATGGCTTTTGAAGAGAAATTGGTGAGAGCTGGGTACTCTGTAATACCTATCAGGTTTGACTGGTGCAGGAGGCAGAGAATCAGGGTTAAGACAAGCCTCCGAATAGACATCATCCAGTATGTCCAAAACAGGGGGTATAGCTAGAGGTCTGTGTTGAGGTAACCAAAGAAATTCCCTAAGTCTTTTCTTGGAATCTGAAAAGTCTTGGCCTTCCCAATGGAAGTGTTCCCTCAAGGTGTGCAAGGTTTCCCCAAAGGAAAAATCCTCAGGAGGGGATACCGAGGGAATGGACTGTTCTGCATCCGAATCCTCAAAAGGAGAGTAAGAGTGTTCCTCTGCATCAGAATGTTCTGATAAAATGGATCCCTGATCAGAAGAGGGAGAATCTTCCTCCACTCTGAGTCTCTTGTCTGGAGGGGGTTGAGAACCTCTGATAAGAGTAATTAAGTCCTCAGCCATTTTTAGCATCTGTTTTTTAGGCATGGGTCCTGAAGATGGGCCCTGTGCAACAGGCCTCGTGGGATGCCTGGCTGCTTTGGATTTAGTAAAGGCCTTAATTGAAAAAGAAGATGAGGGTCTAAATACACCATGGGTGGAGGTGGACCTGTCCACATTTGTAGGCTCGACATTAGCAGGGGCTTCGGTGGTAGTCTGGGAAAGGGCCGAGGACCCAGCGGTCTCGGGTACAGAAGACACCGCCAAAGGAGTGTCGTCGGTAGTCAGGGACTGCAAAGGCGTCTCGCTGAGAACCGGACGTGTAGCCTGTTTTAGCGTGGTGTCGGCGGGGACCGCGGGCCTCGCATGTCGGTCCTTTTCCTTGCGTTTTTTGGACAAAACAGTAGTCGGAGTGTCCGACGACATTTTATAATCAAAAGCTTTACCAAAGTAATGTTGGGCGAACTCCGCTCGACGCTTAATAGTGCGTTTATTGAAGGTAGCGCAAAAGCGACAGCCCGAGACGTCGTGGTCTGGGCCCAAACAAGGTATGCAGAGGGAATGGAAATCCTTATGCGGTATTTGCTTCCCACAAGAAATACAATTATTAACTTTTTCTGACATCGGTCTGAGGCAAGAAAAGTTTCAACGGGTACTTAGCTTTAATGAAGACTTCGGTTTCCAATTTTTTCGTAATTCAGGAGCTGGCCGACCGGCACTTGCGAACTGCTTCTGCTTCGGGCACCGCGCAGCAAAAAAGACTGAAGAACATGGCGTCGGCTGTGTCTTATATACTCTGGCCTCACTGACGTCAGACGAGTAAGCGACGACAACCGACGCCGGACCAAGACTTTGGAATTCGGCCGACCGAGGGACCGCCTGACGGCTGAAAACCCATCTGTGATTACTGCAGCTGTATGCACGATGAACATCTAGCATTAACCCAGACTTTGATGGGTTCAGTACACGTTGTCTTCTCTTGGTCGAAATCATGGATAGAACCTATAGGAGCAGGATGCACCAGAATGCCAAGCTGCACAAAGGCCCTGAGCCAGTACTCACTTAAAACTGCAGCCAGACCATTCAGTGAAATCCAAGGCATACTGACCAATTACAGACCAGCAGGAATGAACACTCCTCTGGTCATTCTGTCACTAAGATCAGCATCAAATCATATGAGACTTTATGATTCTGATTTATAAACTGTGTCTGACCTCATTTGTAGAAAGAAAACCATGAAATCAGTGCTGAAGGAAAGAACTCACAGAAGAAGACACTGAGGCAAACAACCTAAAATGGTACTCATTAAGAAAAGGAAGACTGTGTCAGGTAAAGTACAACACTTTGACTAGGTAACCAGGGCAGTGGAGTAGAAGGTGGCTGTGGGACTATCCCACTTAAACTGACACATTATCACAAAAGTAAAGAGTAGATTAAGATAGAGTCAAAGCAACTGCTAAAAAAAAAGAAACAAACAGCTAGGCAACAGGGCACAAAGGGGCCTTATAAGAAGTTAATTCAGATGAAGCTGTGTTAATCACTGGGTTACCCAAACATCGGTACTCAGTCCAGGATGTTTTGAAGTCTGCATAAGTAAACTGCAGGAAGTCTGGAATGAAAAGTGTGCATTGTTATGGATAATGAAAATGTATGAAACATGTCTGTTAGACATGACAGTATAGAAAAGATGAAAATGGATCCTGCAGTTCTGGAGTGGGGTACTGTGCAGTACACTGCAGGTTCAAATGGAAAAAAAAAGTAAAATAATTTACATGCAAAGTAAAAAAAAAAAAAACAGAGGGGATATGATGGCAGTTATATTCAGTGATCTAAAGTGAATAATGCAATGGGAAAAAGATCAGTAAGGAAGGCTGACAGAATTATCAGATATACAGCAAGAAGGATCATCAACAAAAGAAAAGGAACTGTTACAGTTGTAATGCCTCCCCTGTGTGCGAGTTATAAAACAATTTACTCCCAACTAAACAAATCTGAAGAAAGTAATCCTGCATAACTCCCACTCTGTCAGATATTAAAAAGTACAGTTGTGTACACTTACCATAAATGTAGATGTTCGAGTGTATTCACTGTTGTAGTCATCACATTTGGGTTATCTGCTTGCAGTAGCCTTCAGTCGGCCTGATTATCAAAGTCTTGGGTCCTGCGTCGGTTGCTCTCTCATCTTCCAAGACATCAGGTCATCAGGGGTATAAAGCATGCAGCCGACGCCATTACATCAGTTTTTCTTGCCCCAGATGTCAGGTGCCCCCCTAATGAGAAGCAATTAAATACATATATTTATATATGTATCCAAGGTTACACCTCCAACAAAAAAGCAAATACACCAAAAAGCTTTTAAGCATATTAAAAGAGGAACAGAGGTATAGCCAAAAGAAGTCAGGGGGCTGGAGGGAGGGTAACTAGGACTGCAACAGTGAATACACTCGAACATCTACATTTATGGTAAGTGTACACAACTGTACTATGTTCTTCGGGTTTCACTGTTGCAGTCATCACATTTGGGTAAATTCCCAAAGCTAAGGATGGGAGGAGGAATTTAGATAGCATTAGAATCAGCTATAAGGCCCTGCATGACTGCAGTGGCAAAGCCAGCTCTGGATTTAGAGAAAATTGGCAAATGGAACTCCAGCTAGCAGCTTCTAGGATATCCCTGGTAGGGGCACCTCTGAGAAAGGCTGTAGAGGTAGATGCAGCCCTGGTTGAATGGGGTCTAATCTCCAGTTGGATTACCATGGTGCTTATAGCAGAAATGAATGCAGTGGCCTATCCATTTAAAAATGGTTTGCTTTGAAATAGCTTTTCCCTCTGCCCCTGCAGCAAATGCCACTAGCAGTTGTTCAGATTTCCTTTGAGTTTTAGTCCTGTCCAAGTAAAATCTAAGTTGTCTGTGCACATCTAGACAGTGCAGTATGCATTCCCCTTTGTTCTGTGGATTAGAAAAGAAGGTTGGCAAATGAATGGACTGATTAAGAGCCACACTGGATACCATCTTGGGCATAAAGGAGGGATTGGTCCTGAGGGACACCCTGTCCGCATGAAAGATGATGAAAGGCTCCACTGCCATAACAGCCTGTAATTCAGATACCCTTCTTGCTGAAGTTATTGCTAAAAGGAAGGCTGTTTTCCAAGAAATGAATTTTAACTCTGCACTTGCAGCTGGCTCAAAAGGAGGAAGAGTGCGTTTTTTCAATACAAAGTTAAGGTCCCAGGCTGGGGTTGGGGCTCTCCTGGGTGGTCTTAAGTTTTTGGCCCCTCTGAGGAACTGCTTGAGCAGTGGGTGAGAGAAGAGGGGTGGTTCTGTGTTGTAATAAGCTGAAATGGCTGAGCCGTGAATTTTGATGGATGAAAAGGAAAGGCCCTTGTGAAGCATCTCAGTTAAATAGTTAAGAATCTGAGGTAAGTTGGGCGCTGCTGTGGCCATCCCTTGAGTTTGGTTCCAGGCACAGAATCTTTTCCATTTTTCAGCATAAGACTTTCTAGTACTAGGCCTCCTTGCCTCCAAAATGACACCCAACACTTGTTTGCTGAGGGACGGTAATGGAGAGATTAGGTAATTAGCCAAGCTGCCAGGTTCAGGGTTTGAAGCTGGGGGTGCAGAATCTGGCACTCCTGCTGAGACAGCAGGGTAGGGGTCTGAGGCAGGTGCCATGGGGCTAGCTGTGACACACTGCACAAGAGGGGGTACCAGTGTTGGCCTGGCCAGTCTAGAGCAATCAGTATCATCCTTGGTTTGTCCTGTTTGATCTTTAGTAGTACTTTGGAGAGGAGAGGCAGAGGAGGAAAGGCATAGACTGATAGATTTTTCCAGCTGAAGGACAGAGCATTCACTTTCCAAGCTTGTTTGTGGGGAGTCCTTGTGCAGAATTTGTCCAAATGGTAGTTCTGGGGGGAGGCAAACAGGTCTATATCTGGGCTCCCCCATTTGTTGATCAACATGTTGAAAGTCTTTGGTTCCAGTTTCCACTTGTGTGGGTCCATAAGATTTCTGCTTAGTTCGTCTGCTAGTGTATTTAGTTTTCCTGGCAGGAATTGAGCCTGTAGATGCACTTGGTAGCTCAAGGCTGTGTTCCACAGAGCCATGGTTAATCTGCAGAGGGGGTAAGAATGGGTACCCCCCTGCTTGTTTATGTACCACATAACAGTGGTGTTGTCCGTCTTTACCATTAATTGTCCTGGAAGAGTGTGGTCCTTGAAGGCTGTCAGAGCATTCTGTACAGCTAACATTTTTTTTTGATTGATATGCAGGCGCATTTGACTTGGGTTCCATTTGCCCTGAATGCACTTCCCTGCCAGGTGAGCCCCCCATGCATAGTCTGAAGCATCTGTTGTTAGGGTTTGGGCGGCAGGGGGTAGAGTGAATGATAGTCCCTTGTTTTGGTGGCAGGCCTTTGCCCACCAAAAGAATTCTAACCATAGGCAAGGTATGATAGGAATCATTGCTTCTAGATCCTGAGAATGTTGACACCATAGGCTTTTTAGATACCATTGTAGTTTCCTCATATGCAGTCTTGCATATGGAATTAGTAGAATGCACGAGGCCATGAACCCCGAGGCTTGCAGTATTTGCCTTGCAGATAGTATGTTTTTTGTGGCCATTAGTTTGAAGTAAGTTGTCAAATTAATTTGTTTCTCTGGCGTGAGGAAAGCCATTAGGGAAGTTGTGTTCAAGCTTGCTCCCAGGAATATTATTTGTTGACAGGGAACCAGATGTGATTTAATTTTGTTTATGGTGTACCCCAGACAAGTTAATCGCTTTTGTACAAATGCCAGATGATTTAGAAGTAAGTCCTGGCTTTCTGCCTGAATTAGACAATTGTCCAGGTATGGATATATTTGAATATTTCTTTGCCTGCAAAAAGCAATGACTGGAGCTACGCACTTAGTGAATACCCTGGGCACAGCAGATAAGCCAAAGGGCAGTGCAGAGAACTGACAGTGCATGTAACCTGCTTTGAAGCGTAGGAATCTTCTGCAAGATTCCCTGATTGGGATGTGCAGGTAGTCTTCCTTTAAATCTAGTGTTGCCAACTAAGCATCCTTGCCTAGCATAGGAAGTAACTGGTGAAGAGTTAGCATCTTGAATTTTGGAATCACCAAAAAGGTGTTTAAGGTAGAAAGGTCCAGGATAGGACACCATGAGTTGTCTTTTCGGGATACCAGGAAAAGTCTTGAGTAGAAACCTTGTCCCTTTAACTCTTCTGGTACAGTTTGAATAGCCCTTATGCTTAAGAGAGAGAGTACTTGCTTTTGAGCCTCTGCCCACTGATTTGGGGGTAGATCTGGCCAACTGTTTGGGGTTGGTAATGTGTGGAAATGGAATCTGTATCCTTGGGAAACTATATTTAAAACCCATAATGAGTTCCCAGTTTTTTGCCTGCAGAGCAATCTTTCCCCCTAAAGGAGCAGTCAGTTGGAAGTTTTAAAATTAAGTCATTGAGACAGTTTGCCATAGGGGGGAGTCTTACTACTCCCTGATTTGGAAGTGGGAGCCCCCCACTGCTTAGTCCTGTGCATACCCTGGGATTGAAGCTTGGGTGTCATGCTGGTTCTGGGTTTGGACTTAGAAGGCTTGGAAGAAGCAGGAAAGGACAAATTCTTAGAGGGCCAATGCCTACTAAATCTTGGAGGCTGTACTTGTAGGAAATATTTAACAGTTTGCATAAATTTAGCTTTTTCCTCCATCTTTTTAAGAACTTCTGCTTTGTTGCCAAACAGGCGGTCCTGATTTAAGGGAGCATCCAGCAATTTAGCTTTAACATGATCTGGCAAAGACTGACATTAACATATCCATGACCATTAAAAAAAGTCCATAAAAAACTAGGAGCGTTATACAGAAATAAGCAACTTCTCACCAAAGCGGCAAAGATTTCAGTAGCAAATTCCCACCTTAACTCCACCCTACTTTATGCCTCTCCATGCTTAAGCCAAGCATGCCTTCTAAGTACAGACCCATTGACAGCAGCCCTGCAAGATGCCTCTAGAGAACCAAAACCACATTGCAAAGTATGTTTTCCAACCTGTTCAGCAGAATGCATTAAATCCTGTAAATCCTTGTTTTCAGCAGAGTCAGGAATCAACATCATTTTCTGTTCAAACAATCCAATAATATGCTGCTGATACTTTAACATACGAAACTGGCAATGTAAGGCCCTAATGGCCAAGGTTGCAGAAGTGTATACCTTCTTACCCCATCTATCCAGCACCCTGGAGTCTCTATCAGAGGGGGTAGGATTTTTGGCAGTAGTAGCCTTAATTCCCTTGGGTCTCTGTGAAATTGTCTCTGGATCCGCATTAGGATTTTTAAAAAGGAACTTGTGAGAGCAAGGAACCCTGTAATATCTATCAGGTTTTCTGGGAGCAGGAGGTAAACAGTCAGAGGCCAAACTAGATTCCGAAATGGCATCATCAACAATGTCTAGTACAGGAGGGATAGCTAAAGACCTGTGCTGGGGCAGGAGTAAGAAATCCCTAAGCCTCTTTTTAGAATCAGAGTAATCCTGGCTTTCCCAATGAAAATGCTCCCTAAGAAAGGAGGCGGTGTAGCTATAATATTTAAACAGCATCTAAACATCTAGATCTTAAAATCATCAGCTCCATAAATAGGCAATGAAGAAATAATATATACCAACCTCAAAATAAACCAAAAGAAAACCATCAACATAATTGGATGCTACTTCCCACCTGGCCAAAACATCCCTCCACTAGAAAACCTCCTCAGCTGGTCTACCCACCATCTCCCCCAAGAAACTATAATTTTAGGTGATTTCAATATTGACTGGCAATCCTGTTCTGGCAACCATCCAACTCATCATGTAAAGCTTCATGGCTTCACCCAACTAGTCCAGTCGCCAACCAGGATAAATAAAAACCCCAACAAGCACACTACCCTGGATTGGATACTAGTCAGTAAGAGCCCCCAGTCATATAACAGGCTGCTTATCAGATAGCCTCAGTGATCACTCCCCAACATTCCTACTCAAAAAATACCTATACCAAGCTAAACCTGTCATCTACCGTCAAATACGTAAAAAAATAAACTTTAACCCACTCACATTCATCTCATCCCTCAAAGAATGTAACTGGCATCCTCTAAAGTACCTCAGTCTTGATGACGCAGTTGAATTTTTTTTAATACTACCTTCCTCAGCATCCTTAATTACCACGCCCCCATAAGACTTTCCAGAACCAAAGCACAACCCGCCCCATGGCTACAGAAAACCACTAAGTCAGAAATGAAAAACAGGGATAAAGCCTGGAAGCACTTGCGCAAAACCAAAAACCCCTCAACTAGACAAAAATTCCTAGAACTACGCAATAGAGTCAAAAAGCTAATAAAACAGGACAAATTCCAATACTACCAGTGTGCCCTAGACTCCTCCCAAAGTAACCCCAAACAATTCTGGTCCATCATAAACTCCATCCTCCACCTAGGTAAAGTCAGTACCCCTCCTCCTAACATCCCTCACTCCTCCAAAAATATTGCTACCTCATTCAACACACACTTCACACAAACCATACTATCACTAGCTAAACAACACAAACCCCTCCCCTCCAACCCACACCTTCAACTAGTAATCTCCCCACTGCCTTCTCTTTTTCTCCTGTATCTATCTCCAACATAAAAAAACTCTTAACTAAACTTAAACCCAGCAAATTAGCAGCAGACAACCTCCCAAGTGAATACCTACAATCGCAGCTGATGCTCTGGCCTACCCAGTATCCATCTTGATTAACCAATCTCTGTCAGAAAGTTATGTTCCCACACTATGGAAAGTATCACATATAATTCCTCTCCACAAAGGCAGCCCCTCCACAGAACTAACCAATTATCGCCCCATAGCTATTCTCTCTCCACTCTCCAAAATACTAGAGAGATACATTCACTCTCAGGTCTCAGACTACCTCCTTACTAACAACCTCCTTTCCAATACTCAGCATGGTTTCCGACCAAGCCATAGCACCACCACTGCCTTACTCTCTTTACTAACACTGTCCTTCAGCATAAAACAATGGCTATCTCTCCTCCACTACTTTCCTAGACCTATCTAAAGCATTTGACATGGTCCCACACAAACAACTCATCTCTGTCCTCAATAACCTATCTTTCTCTTAATCAGTCACCAACTGGTTTCAGAGTTACCTGTCTGACCGCCAACAATCCGTTGTATGGCAGAATGACATATCTCCCCAACTACCTGTCTCTATAGAGGTTCCCCAAGGATCCATCCTTAGACCCCCTACTCTTCTCTATTTTCACCAATAATCTAGCCTCTGCTACCAAACATGGCACACTCATACAATACGCAGATGACTCAACCATCATCTGCTCAGCCCAGTCCCTCCCCAGACTGCAAAAAATCACACAGGAAGCCTTTTCCTCTGTTGAAACTTGGTTATCCGATGCCCAATTAATACTCAACCCAAACAAAATTAAACTACTCATCTTCCAACCCACCAGACATACTCAAAACAACTCTCACTTTAACATCACAGCAAAAGACACCACTATACACCCAACAGAACACACCAAATTGCTAAGAGTGGAAATAGACAATAAACTAAAATTTGACATTAACATATCCATGACCATTAAAAAAAGTCCATAAAAAACTAGGTGCGTTATACAGAAATAAGCAACTTCTCACCAAAGCGGCAAAGATTTCAGTAGCAAATTCCCACCTTAACTCCACCCTACTTTATGCCTCTCCAATATATACCAACCTAAGGCAATGCGATCTAAACAAGCTAGAGACCTGCTACAACAAAATCGCCAAATTCGCCACAGGGGCATCCTACCATAGTCACCACTGTCTCTTACTTGCTGAACTGGGCTGGCTTGAACTCCCTCACCTCCTTCAATGGTATCAACTCACACTCGCCCACAAACTAGTAAACCATCCACTAAATGTCCCATCCCACCAGAATCTACTCCAACCCTATCGCACCACCAGACCACTAAGATCCAGCAACAAAAATCACTTGCAGATCACTAAAGCCAATAACTCTGCTGGTGAAGCACTATTCTCTTGCGCAGCAGCCAAATTATGGAACTCCCTCCCACCCACAATTACCTCCGTACCATCATGCACCCACTTCAAAACTTTACTAAAAGCGCACCTAAAAACATGCTGGCTATGCCCTTGCAACTCTCACTCTAATATCACCCACCCCATCCACCCACTACCTTTCTTTCAACCCCACTAACTACCTTGATTATAGCAAGCTCAGATGCTCATAAGCCTACTACTTATTATACAGCAGGAACTTCTTATTGTAACAATTGTTAATGTCTGTTATGTACTTCGCAGATGATAAAGATTCTAGTTGTCTACTGATTTACTATGTTCTTCATCTGTAACTATGTTTGTAATTGTTAATTGCTATGTTAATCAAATTGTTAATTGCTATGTAAATCCAGCGTAACTACTGTCTGTATATTTTAACTGTGGAGCTTTTCTCCCCAGGACTCTGCTGAAAATGGACCTACGTCCAGTCGGACACTCCCGGTCAACAAATGTAAATAAATAAATAAATAAAATAAATAAATAATAAATAAGAGTATGCAAGCTTTCACCAAAAGAGAAATCCTCTGGGGGGAGCACAGGGAATAGAGTCCTCTGCATCAGAATCCTCATAAGTAGATAAGGGTAAATCCTGGTCATCAGAGGAAACAGAAATTTCAGAATCCTGGTCAGAACTATCATAAGCAAATTCAGTCCTAGGTCTCTTAGAGGTGGAAGGTTGGCTTCCCCTGATTAAAGTAATAAGTTTTTCAGCCATTCTTATCATTTGTTTTTTAGGCATAGAGACCTGACCATGTGGTCTGGGCGTCGTTTTTTTAAGCATGGTTCGAGTTTTAGGCCTTGAAGAAAAAGATGGCGTCGGTTTAATATGCAAGTCAGTAGGCCTGAATGCACCCTCAGAAGCCGGTGCCTGCACAGTGGCTCCGGACCCATCCAAGATAGAGACATCCTCAGGTTCCACAGTTGAAACATCTCGCGACTCCGAATGTGTCTCAGTAGAGGCCTGCAAAACTGAAGTGGCGGGTATCAGGGACTGCGAAAGCGCCTCACTGAGTACCGGCAAACTGGCGACTGGCTTAGGAGAAACGTCGTCGGCAGCTTTGAACCTAGGCGGCCTGTCTCTGTCTTTATCTTTGCACTTTTTCGGAATGTCAGTAGTTGGATGGCTTACCGAAGACATATCTGGATAATTGAACAGAGAACCAAAATATTTAGAAGCGTAAATATACCGATGACGGATAGTTCGTTGGTTAAATAAGGCACAATACAGCACAAATGAAAATCTTTATGAGGTATTTGCTTTCCACAAGAAATGCAATTATTAACTTTTACTGACATCGGTAAGGAGCAAGAAAAAGTTTCCCCAATGAGGTACTTAGCTTTAGTTGAAGACTTTGGTTCTGAAACTCGAAAACGAAAATTTCAGGAGTCACCCAACCAGCACTTGCGAACTGCTTCTGCTTCGGGCACCGCATGGCAAGAAAGACTGATATAATGTCATCAGCTGCATGCTTTATACCCCTGACGACCTGACGTCATGGAAGATGAGACAGCAACCAACGCAGGACCCAAGACTTTGATAATCAGGCCAACTGAGGGCTACTGCAAGCAGATACCTCAAATGTGATGACTGCAACAGTGAAACATGAAGAACATGTATTATACTAAGCCAAAACATTACATTTTTAGGTTATGGGTGCTGTTAATTTAATGATGTTCAATAACTTGTATTTTTCAGAACTTTAATGTCACAAAGCTTACTAATATACATATATATATATATATATATATATATATATGTGTGTGTGTGTGTGTGTGTGTGTGTGTGTGTGTGTATATATATATATATATATATTACTTTTTGGTTATGCTTGGAATATTTTTTCTGAAGACATGTTGCACATGGATTGTTAAGAAATGATATGAAGATGACATCAAACAGGAGCTGAGTGATCTTATGCACCTCTCCTACCAAATGGATTGTTTCACCAAAGCTTGCATCTTCAGGGTGAAGCACAATAAGGCACTGTTGTCCATCTTTATTACTAACAGACTGAATAGAAGAAATTAATTTGTCTTTCACAAAATGTGTTTTCTGCAGAGAAAGCATTACGCTTCAGTGCCCCCTTGATGGCCAGCATGCATACTGGAATATGACTGATCCGTGCTAGTTTGGTATAATGCATCTGTCCTGATTCTGTTATTAAGTTGAAAAAAGCTCCTTACTAAAATCTTGAAACGCACATTGCTGAATCCTGAGAAACTGCAAAAAATGAAAATAAAGGAGAAGACTGAATACATCACTCTTCTCCATTAAACTTGTTTTTTTTGCAGGGGTAATGCTCAAATGCACCATCCCTGATGTGGAGGCAAACCTCCCGCATACAGCAAACTTATATATACCAGATCAGAAATCACCATACCTCAGAAAAAAGGAAAGATTCTAAGAAATGACAATCTTGGACTTAGTGTATGTGAGTCTGAATGTTTGGCTATTTGGTTTCCACATTTCAGGACTCGGCAATGAGAGTCCCGGGATGTAAATTCTTGCTTCTGCAAACAGCACAACAGCAAGATTTATGTACTGGGGATATATAAAGCTATGCAAATCCACAATTAGAAAATAACATAAAAAGTTTTACAGCCAGGAGCTATATGTAGCTGACCCAGGAGTCATAGAGTACTGACCTAATGGTTGAATCAAACCATGTACTGTAACTCCCAGTATGGTAACATTACTTTTTACAGACAACTGGTGAGACCCTATGATGAAGAATGCAAAGATGCAGTTCAGAAGAGGGTGTCATAAACAGTGCATTGTCTGCATCAGAAACCACGTAAAAGAAACCAGCCTAATGTAATCAGTATGGTCTGGTATGCATGTGTGTTTCTGTAGGGGTTTGGGGGGGGGGGGCAGGTATGCTAGAACTTTTAAACACCCCATGAGAATCTTCAGAGTTCAAGTGAAAAAAAAAATATTTCAAGAAATCATGTAACTCTTTCAAAAAAGATATTAAAGAAAAAAGTAGTCAGAATCTGCAGGTGCAAGAAGGATGGCTCAAGTGAGGAATTAAGATATGGCAAGTATCTTTCACAGACTAAGACTGCAACAGTCTTACAGAAAAGCCAGTAAAATTCAAAACGATGAAGGGATTCAAGAAAGCATGAGACAAACTAAACAAGTTTTATGAGGGGTGGAAAAAGTAAACTTAAGTGCTGTATGCCCTACAGGATATCCTGCAGGTAGTGAAATTAATTATCTAGATAGGTCAAAGCAAGTGACTTTTTTCTACCTACCACAAAAAATGACTCTCTATTAAAAATAAAAGGAATACTGTAATGTAATTTCAGTTTTAACTGCACTTTCTACATAAGATTCTTTTCACTGGATTCTCAGAGCTGCTTGAAAGCACTGCACGACACAGGACACTCCAATTATGTGCAAAAATGCTAAAGCACGCCAACATCCTCGACACACATACACATACCTTAGCTTTCTCTCATTTTGCCTTGTATTTTTTGGTCAAATCCTCATGCAAATTTTGATCTGCTGGCAATTTAATGAGAAGTGCAGTCAATAAATAATGACATGCATTTCTGTTTAAAACTTCATAGCCTTCATAAAAACCACAAGCTGCTAATATAGCAACTTTCTAAGTATATACGGTCATTACTTAAAAATCTGCCCCTATTGTCAACGTCTTGCTGTGAGGAGACAATGCTACCACAGCACCACTACCGCTATTGTCCCTATTGTCAGGGTTTGCCATCATTATTTCTTAGCTTTATCCAGGGGCAGTTGCTGACTTCAAAGCAAGGGGGGGGGGGGGGGGGTTGCAGGAAGCAAATACATAGGTAAGATTAATTGTAATGAAGTGGGGCCCTGCTACAGCATGTCAGATATCATTGCCTGCCTCAATATGTGCCTACTCACCATTTCCAGTTTAATAACTACATACACAACAAATGCCTGACTAGCAGTTAACAAGGCTGGCCTTAGGTGAAATGGACATTTAGACAAAGAAAGTACAGTTGTGTAAAATCCTACTATAACAGTAGATGCCCTTCTCCTCACTGTTACAGTATTCCTTACTCAAGGGATTCCCCTGCCAAGGATTGCCCAATGTCTGGCCCGTATACCAAAACCTTAGGATTTTAAGGATGTTGTGCATCACAAGTATGCTCCCTGCTCGTGGCATAGGGCATAAAGGTGACGAATGGATGTACATACTTCAGAACTGAAAAGCCCCAGGAGGAACAACAGTCCAAGAAGAAAAGGAGGAACATGTGCTCCCAGAAGGAAAACAGAAAAAGGAGTAGAGAAAAAAGGGGGAGGAGGGAGGGAACAAATACTGCAACAGTGAAAGAAAGACATACTTCCCAACTGTCCATATTTTCACAGAATGTCCAGATTTTTCCCTGATAGTTTTGGTGTGTTTCCTCATAAAATTGTGATTTTCTGGCAAATCAATGTCAAATCATTGAGGGCTGAAGTCAGAAAATAATGACAGACATTTAAGTTTCAGACTTCACACCTTTCAAAAAAATACATGCTAATGCAAAACATGTAATTCTATCAACTTCTGAAGTTTGTAAGGACAATATTTAAAAATTATAGCTTTGTCCAGATTTCTTGCTCTTAGAGGTTGAGAAGTACAAGGGAAGGGCATCTACTCTTACGGTAACATTTTACACAACTGTACCATGTCCTGCCATATCACTGTTGCAGTATTCCTTACTCAAGGGAGAGTATAATAGCTCAAGAGGAAACTTGAGAGGACGAAGGCCCAGCAGAGCCCTCAAGGAACTCATGCAGAATAGCCCTGTCAAAGGCACCTCCAAGCCCTGGAAACCACATCCAGCTTGTAATGTTTAGTAAAGGTATGCAGAGAAGTCCAAGCAGCTGCCTCAAGGATGGAATTGGTATCCAATCCTTTGAAAAAAGCACTACAGGAAACCACAGCCTTGGCAGAATGAGCCTTTACAGAAGTAGAAAGACTTTTCCCATAAAAAGTAACAAAAGGAAATGGCCTTAGAGATCCATGAAGAAATGATTTGCTTAGAAACAGCCAAACCTAGACACCTAAGATTGAAGGAAATAAAAAGTTACTCAAACTTGCAAATGGCTTTAGTTTTATCTAAATATCAGAGTTGTCTATGCTAATTCAAGGTGTGAAGAACCTTCTCACTAGCAGACTGTGGAGAAGGGAAAAAAGTCCGCAAATGAATAGATTGATTGATGAGACAACTCATTAACCTCCTTGGGCATAAAAGAAGGACTACTATTAAGAGCCATCTCGTCCCTATGAAAAATTAAAAAAGGAGGGACAGCCATAATGGCCTGAAGCTCAGATACCCTTCTAGCTGAAGTAAGGGTCAAAAGAAGAAAAATCTTAGAAAAACAATGATGCAAGGAAACTGAAGCTGCAGGCTCAAAAGAAGCCATAGTCAATTTTCCAAGAACAAATTTAAGGTCACAGGAAGGAGGAATAGGCTTCCTGGGAGGCCTAATATGAAAGACGCTTTTAAGAAATTGTTTGACCTCAAATCTAGAAGTCAAAGGAGGAGTCAAAGGTAGACAAGCAGAATTATCTAAAAGGTGAGCTTTAACTGAAGAGTATGCTAACCCAACATGGAGCAATTCACACAAATAAGAGAGAACCAACCAAAGGAACTTTTACAGAAAGTGGATCCTGGTTACGAGCAAGGCATAAAATAAAAAATCTCTTCCATTTGGACAAATAAAGTTCCCAGAAGTGGGGTTCCTGGCCTCCTGCAGAACCCAAATCACATCCTCAGAAAAAAAGGTGCCTAAAAATGATCAAAACGCTTTCACCCAGAGTGCCAGATGAAGGGCAGACAAGTGAGGATAGATGAGAGAACCTTTGTCTTGTGTGAGTATGTCCACCCTGTGAAGTAACTCACAGTGATTACCCTTGGCTTGGTGCAGAAGAATTGAGAACCAATGCTGTCTGGGCCAAAAGGGAATCACCGACAAGATTTTGGGAGAGTCCTGTTCTTTCTTGAACAAGACCCTTGTTCAGAGAGAAAGGGGAGGGAAGACATGAAGAAACATCCCCTTCCAGGAAAAAGACAGGGCATCCACCTTCAAAGCCAGAGGACATGGGACTCTGGTTTAAAATGGAGAAAGTTGTCTGTTCAGAGGGGAGGCAAAAAAGATCTACCTTTGGAGTAACCCACTGGTAGACAATGTCCAGAAACACATCTCTGTGAAGCAACCACTCATGAGTCTGTGTTATGAACCTGCTCAGAGAGTCTGCCACAAGGTTCTGTTCTGAAGGAATATAAACAGCCTGGACAGTCACCTGATACTGAGCAACCAGATCCCAAACCTGAAGAGCTAGTCTGCACAAGAGGTAGGAATGTCTCTTCTCTTGCATGTTGATGTACCACATCAAAAAGTATTGTCTGTAAAGATTCTGAGAGGCCCTGGAAAGATCAGAGTACAGAGTACAGAAGGCATGAACAGCAAGAAGGAGAGCTCTCATCTCTTTGATGTTGATATAGTCTGCCCTTTGACAAATGGACCAAAGGCCCTGAACCTTTTGAAGGCCAAAACAAGCCCCCCAACCCCACATCTGAAGCATCCAAAAAAAGTTCCTGAGAGGGAGCTGGGGGGCTGAAAAGAAAGCCCTGGGTTGAGAGACAGCAGATGAATCCATCACTGAAACACTAGCTTCAGTCATGGAAGACAGGAACTAGACAATACTAAGCATGGGAATATTGAAGTTAGACTGACTTTAGGAACCACTGTAGCTTTCTCATGTGCAGCCTGGTACAGGAAGCAGGGAAATGGTGGAAACCATGTACCCCAGAATCCTTAGAAACTCCCAGGCCATAACTAAGACTTGAGGAAGAAGGGATTGAAAAAAGGCAATTAGAGTCAAAGCCTTGGGAGGCGGCAGGCATGCCAGCATAGGAATGGTCTGAGCCTGCACCGAGGAAAACATGATCATGAGAAGGCGCCAGGAAGGATTTCTAGAAATTTACTGTAAACCCTGGACTATGCAAAAGGCAAATAGTATAGTGGAGGTGCTGAAGCAGGGTCCCTGGAGAGGAAGTCTGAATGAGTAGGCCATCCAGGTAAGGAAAAATCTGTGTTCCCCTCATCCTGCAAAAGGCAATCAGAGGAGCAAGGTATTTAGTGAAGACCTTTGTGGCTGTAGAAAGGCCAAAGGGCAAAGGAGAGAACTGAAACTGCAAGGAAGAAACAGAGAAACGCAAATATTTCCTGAAACGGAGGTGAACAGCAATGTGGAGACAGGCATCCTTCAGATCCAAAGAGACTAGAAAAGCCTGAGGTAAAAGAAGAGGAAACGAGGTTTTAAGGGACAGCATTTGAAAGAAAGGAACCTTTAGAAAGGTGTTGAGCTGAGAAATATCCAGAATGTGTTTCCAGGTTCCCTCTTTCCTGGGAAACAGAAACATTTTGGAATAAAACCCCTCCCCCCTTTGAGAAGTAGAAAGTGTTTGGATGGTACCCTGAGACAAAAGGCTCTGAAGTACAAAAAGGCAGCTGTTCCTGAGGAGGTTGAGGAATGCCCAAAAAAGGAGGAAGGGATTTCCACACCATGAAATACCCCTGACAAATAATGAAGAGAACCCAAGAATCCTGAGTGACCCTTAATCAATTGTGAAGAGACAGGGAAAGATGAAGAGAAAAAGGAACCTGACTAAGGAGGGACAGAATAAGGTAATCAGACAGAACCTGGCTTGTATGGAAAAGGAGCCTTCTGAGTAGTAGAAGTCCGAGTAGACTTAGAAGGACCCTCCTACAACCATTTTTACATTTGTGAGGAGAGCGAGACTGCCTTTGTACAAAGGCAGGTTTATAAGGATAACGCCACTGAAATTTAGGAACTGGGGAAACAAAACTATGTTTCAGTTCCTGCAAGGTCTTACCTTTCTCCTGCTGAGCTATTTAAGTCTCTGCAGGAGAAAAGCAAGGCCTTTCTCCTGCAGAGACTTAAATAGCTCAGCAGCTGCAGAATCAAAGTGATTTTTATTGTCAAGAGGAGCATCCATCAATTTAGCCTCGATATGATCAGGCAAAGGTTGGAGGCGAAGTCAAGAATAATGTCTTAACACAGAACCAAAGGCAGCAGCTCTCGAAGAAGCATCAGCTGCAGCATAACTAAAAGAATGACAAGCCACTTGAGAAAAAGGATCCCAACAAACAGAAGGCCGAGCTTTCCCCTCAGAGTCAGGAAGGTCAGAAATAACCTGAAATGCTTGAGAAAGGACAGCTAAAACATACCTGGCCATACAAGGTCTGATAGTTAATAGCCCAAAATGCCAAGATAACAGCAGCGTACATCTTCTGCCCAGTCTTTCCATGGGCCTACTGGCCTTGTCATTTAGTGGAAGGCAACAGCTTGGAAGGTTTGTCTGAAGAAACAGAAACAAAAGAGGGGTCAGCAGAAGGACATTTGTAAAGAAATTTACAATCATCAGGCACCTTAGAAAACCTATCGATTTTTTTAACGGCTGGAGGCTGAGAATTTGGAGCCTGAAAAGCTGCTTAAAAAGTGTCTATCAAGGCATAAAGGACAGAAGAAACAGCAGGAGGCTGAGGGGATTGCATCTGGAGGAGTTCATAATAAATCTGGGTACAGTCCCATTTAAAAAATTCCACATGAGACATAGTATCCCCAAAGGAAAGTTCTTCAAAGGGAGAACCTGGACTAATGAAGTCCTCCTCCTTAGAATCATATTCTAATGGAGAAGGAATCTGAGAGGAATAAGCTAAAGACTCTTCTCCAGAGTCCAATTCCTCACCGGAAGAGTCCTGCTCCACAGGTCAAGAGGAGTAGAAGATAAAGGAGGTGCAGGAATAGAAACCCCCTGGGGGGCTTCAAGGTTATGAGTGCATTAAATGACCCCTGTGTGAAACCCTGCCAATCACACTGAGGATCCTTAGGAGAGGGGAAAATATGTTTTTTTTTCTGCTTCTTTTTCAAAGAGGTGTCAGCCCTAAAGACATTATCGATTCAGACACTTGCTGACACTCAATCAATGTTGTGGGGATCTTCTCCCTAAAAAGAATCTGCTGAATACCCCTCAATCCCTCTGATATGATCAGCAGCAGTTCCCCCACAACATCCATAAAGGATGTCTGCAGATCCTATGAGGGTGTGCGAGAAACCGGATCCATACAGGCCTACGAAGTGGTTACAGCAGAGGAATCCAACAGAATGACCGGATGACCTTCCAGGCTTTCACCAGCCTTGAGAGAGACATCCAGGGAAGTGGTACAGAAGCCAAATCCAACCTAACTTTGCTTCTTCTTGGCAGATGGCTGACCCTTGTGCCAGGATGATTCTGCCATTGCACCTTGGGCCAACAACTTATGATGCTGGTTCTCAAGGTAGAGAGATGACTACAAATAATCTTATGGACAAACACCTGACAATTTGGGCACGACGTATGGTTGTGAGAAGCACCCAAACAAAACAATCACTGCTTACGACTGTCTTTATGGGGAATCTGTTGACCACACTGAAATTTTCCCTTTCTGGATGACATGTAATCTCACAACAAAAGTAAAGAAATCAAAGATAAGAAGAAAACCCCAACAGGGCACTTATCTGAAATGGCTTGGTAACCAGCAAACGAAGGAGCATTCAGACTAATGACTGAAGATGGCATTTGGACTGGTGGCAAAGAAGTTCTGAGGTATATACGTCCATACATCACCTTTATGCCATACGCCATGAGCAGGGTGCATACGTGTGATGTACGACATCAAAATCCTAAGGCTGTTGTATACTGGCCAGATGTTAGGCTACCCTTGAGTAAGGAATAGTGTAACAGTGATATGGAATGACATCTTTATGGACAATTCTGATGCACATTAGTTCGCCTAGGCACTTCCTCAGATAGTGACACTTCCATTTTTCCCCCTCATCCAGGGCCCACACCATTCGGATAGATTATTTCTTTCTTGCTTTTTCATACTTGGTCTTGCATTTTAGCTCCCTCAAAAGCTTTTAACAAATCCTAACTGGTGAAAACACTACTGTAATAAGTCTGAAGAATGCAAATTAACTAAGCCAGCTTGCCTGAGGGCTACCAGGCCCCTGTAATTCATAGGGTTCTAGAAGATCTGAGGTACACCACAAAGCTTTTTCACAACATTTTGATTTAATGATTTCATGAGTAAGAATGAAGAAAAGGTGTAAAAGTCTTAATTACTGCTCAGGTAACATGAATTTGATTAGCAGCTTGGACATCTGAGGTGCTGGTGGGGGGGTGGGCATGCTTATTCCAGGGAGGGCATCTGTCTAGGGATTCCCTACAAGGAGTCACGGTCCACAAAGGAAAGAAGCCCTCCAGCATACCAAGGCAAAAGCAAGGGTGGGGGATTGTAGGTCTCAAAATAAAAATAGAAAAAAACATTTCTTCCAGTATGCAGTATGATGGGAAGCCAGGATGCCATGATTTTGTCAGCTCTGACCATAGTGGTGTAAGTCCAGGGAGGGCAGGAGTAATACACAGGGAGTGATTTCACACTCCACACATACACAGGGAGTGATTTCACACTCCACACACACACACACACACACACACACAGTGAGTGATTTCACACTCCACACATACACAGGGAGTGTATTCACACTCCACAGAAACTGGGAGTACATTCACACTCCACACAGACATGGAGTGCATTCACACTCCACACATACATAGGGAGTGCATTTACACTCCATACATACATAGGGAGTCCATTTACACACCACACAGACAGGGACAGTATTCACACTCTACAGAGACAGGGAGTACATTCACACCCACAAAGGGACAGGGAGTGTATTTACACTCCACAGGGAGTGCATTCACACTCCACAGAGACACAGGAAGTCTTTTCATACAGAAACAGGGAGTACACTCGCATTCTACAAAGAGACAGGGAGTGCATTCACACTTCACACATACACAGTGAGTGCATTCACACTCCACACAGACAGGAAGTGTATTCACACTCCACAGACACAGGGAGTAAATTTACACACACAAAGGGACAGGTAGTGTGTTCACACTCGACACAGACAAAGGGAGTGATTTTACACTCCACACAGACACAGGAAGTCCATTCATACAGAGACAGGGAGTACATTCACACTCCACAAAGAGACAGGGAGTACACTCAGACTCCACTCAGCGATGGGGAGTACACTCACACTCCACACAGTCACAGAGAGTGCATTCACACTCCACACAGAGGGAGACGAAAGAGGTAATTAGGAAATATTTTTGAGAATGTAATGAGTTGGCAAAGTTTAAAAATTCCATGTAGACTACTCTGTCAGAAATTCTGGGTGAGCAAATTGGTATAACTAAGGAAATAATGTTTTGAGCTGCAATACAGAATAAGAATTGCCTACACATAGTAAGGTCTTGCTGAGTTTAAATCTGGTGGCTACCAAAAAAGTAATTACTAGAAAATGGAACTCTACACCAACCATGGTAGTAGTGACTATAGTAACAGAGATATAAGAACTGGAAGTGGGTTGTTTAGAAAAGGGGAGGAGAAAATTACACAGAAAAAAAATTGGAATTGTAGGAACAATACATGCAGAATTATGTTTTGGAGTAGAAGTAAGGTTTACGGGAAGGCAGGCAATGAATGAGCTATGTAAAACGAAATAGTGCAGTGGTTAGAGTCCTGGCATTACATGAAGGTGTTCATGGTTCGAGTACCATCACAGACAACTTATTTGTGCGTGGATGGTTGGCATAATGGTTAAGGTGTTTACTTTACAAACATGAAGTGCAGGGTTTGATTCTCACATGGGGTAATTGGCTAGGCTTAAAATGGTCCACAAAGGCAGTTAGTCTAGTACTAACCTATGAACTATGTTCGATTGACAGTGTCTACAGAAGACTGTATGTGATGTATAATGCTTGCAACTGAAAATATGTCAATATGGTTTGTTTTCATTTGCATAAATGTATCATTACCTATGTGATAAGACATAATTCAACAAAGATGTTTCTTGCTTAAAAAAAGATAAAATTAAAAAAAGGAATTACTCAAGGCTCTAGTAAACAGGTAGAGCTGAAGAAGAATGGCAGAGCCTCAAAACAGCATAGATACCACAGAAAGTACAGTTATGTAACATTTTACCATAACAGTAGATGTTCTTCTCTTCACTGTTACAGTATTCTTTAAAATAGGGATCCTCTGCCAAGAGTGACACGACGTCTGGCAGGTATAACAAAGGCTTTAAGTTGCTTTAAGGTACACTGTACGCCACATGTCTGCTTTCTGCGTATAGCATAGGGCATAAACATGATGTCTGGATGTACCATCCTCAGAACTGACAGCTTCAGTAGGAACGTCATTCCAAGGAAAACAAGAGTTAACCAGTAACATCCAGAAGGGAAAAGGACCAGGGGAAGAAGGAGGAAGTGAACACTGCAACAGTGAAAGGAAGGACATCTACCATAATGGTAAGACTTTACACAACTGTACTATGTCTTTCCATTTCACTGTCACAGTATTTCTTATATTAGGGAGTGTGTAAAAGCTCAGGAAGAAGAGAGGGAGGAGAATGGAACAGCAGAACTATCTAGGACCCCATGAAGAATGGCCCTAGCAAAGCCAGCTCTAGCTCTGTACATCACATCCAATTTAAAGTGCCTGGTAAACATATGCACATAAGTCCAGGTAGCTGTCTCAAGAATAAAGTTAGTATCCAAACCTTTGAAAAAAGCTCCAGAAGACGCCACGGGCCTAGTAGAATGAGTCTTAACAGAAGAAGAAAGGCTCTTGCCATGGAAGGCATAACAAAAAGAAATGGCTTTAGAAATCCAAGAAGAAATATTTTGCTTGGAAATAGCCAAACCTAAGGATCTAGGATGAAAAGAAACAAAGATCTGATTAGCTTTACGAAAAGTCTTAGTCTTATCCAAATAAAATCTGAGTTGTCTATGTACATCCAAAGTGTGCAGCACCTTCTCATTAGCAGATTGCATTAAAGGGAAAAAAGAGGGCATATGAATAGACTAATTAAGAGACAACTCATTCAGCACTTTGGGCATAAAAGAATGATTAGTACGAAGGGACACCCTGTCCTTATGGAACACTAAAAATGGAGGACAAGCCATAAGGGCTTGAAGCTCAGACACCCATATGGCAGAAGTAAAGGCCAACAAACGTACAGTCTTCCAAAATAATGTTGTAAAGAACCTGAATCTGCATACTTGAAAAGAGCCCTGGTCAATTTCTCTAAAACAAAATTAAGATCCCAGGGAGAAGGGACAGGCTTGCTGGGAGTCCTGATATGAAGGACGCCTTTAAGAAACTGTTTAACCTCAGATCTAGAAGCTAAAAAAAGGTGATAAAGGCAGACAAGCAGAAATAGCTGATAAGTGGGCCTTAACAGAAGAATAACCCAACCCAGAATTGTGCAGTTCACACAGATAAAACAGAACAAAAGGAACATCCACAGAAAGTAGATCCAGGTTACAAGAAAGACACCAAACAGAAAACCTTTTTCCATTTGGATAAGTAGTTGTGAGCTTCCTGGCTTCCTGCAGGACCCTAAGCATGTCCTCAGAAAGAAGGTGTCTGTATGGAATCAAAATCCTATTGCACCCAGTGTCAGTTGAAGAGTGGACAGTTGAGTATGGATGAAAGATCCCTTGGCCCTGTGTGAGTAGGTCCACCCTATGAGGTAACTTGTGATGACTGCTCTTAGCTAAATGCAGAAGAAGAGGGAACCAATGCTGTCTGGGCCAAAAGGGAGTCACCAAGGAGATTTTGGCAGCATCCCGTTGTATTTTGAACAGTACTTTTGGAATGAGGGGCCACGGTGGTGGTGCTGCGGTAGCGTTGTCGCCTCACAGTAAGACACTGTCTGGTTTGATTCTCAGCTAGAGCGTCTTCTGCGTGGAGATATGCGTGAATGGAGCGTCTTCTGCGTGGAGATATGCGTGAATGGGCATACCTTTGTTGAAGGTTGTGCATCAGGGCTGGTAACTCGGCATGTAAAAATCAACTACCAATCATTAGCGGACCAGAGTTCCACTGTGGCGACCCCTAACCGGGAAAAGCTGAAAGACACAAACAAACTTTTGGAATGAGGGGAAGGGGAGGAAAGGCAAAAAGAAATATCCCTTCCCAGGAAAAAGAGAGGGCATACACCTTCCAGACCAGAGGATCTGGGACTCTGGCACAAAAAAAGAGGAAGTTGTGTGTTCAGAGGGGAGGCATTTCAGGAGTACCCCACTGGTGGACAACGTCCAAAAACACATCCCTATGAAGAATCCACTCATGGCATTGTGTTACAGGCCTGCTCAGAAAGTCTGTCACAATGTTCTGACCTGAGGGAATATAAACTCCGTGAAGAGTCACATTACACTAGATAGCTAGTTCCCACACTAGAACAGTCAACAGGTAAAAGAGGTAAGATCTCATCTCCTCTTGCTTGCTGACATATCACATCACTGTGGTATTGTCTATAAACACCTTCAGAGGCCCTGGGAAGAACAAAGGGTGAAAATCTTGAAGAGCCAGCAGAAGAGCTCTCATTTCTTTGACACTAATGTGGTCTTTCCTTCGTTGAGGAGACCAAGGACCCTGTACCTTTACAGAGTCAAAGGATGCCTCCCCATCCCACATACGAGGCATCTGTGAACAGCTCTCATGAGAGAAGAGGGGGTTGAAAATGGATCCCTGGATTGACAGTCAGCTGCTGAATCCACCACTGAAATTCCAGCTTGAGGTATGGAAGAAAAGGAACTAAGAATTCCAGGGGATGAAAATGCTGAAGTGAAACTGACTTGAGAAACCAGTGAAGTTCTCTCATGTGGAGTTTGCAAAAGGAAGCATAGGAACAGTAGAGACCATAAAACCTATAGCTCTCAGAGACTCCCTTACAGTGATTAAGGCCAGAGGAAGAAGGGACTGAAAGAAAGAAATTAGAGTCAAGACCTTGGGAGGAGGCAGGGATGCCTGCATTAAAATAGTCTGGATCCTGCATTCCAAAAACACATGATCCTGTGAAGGAGTAAGAAAGGACTTTTGGAAATTTATAATGAACCCCAGGCTTTGCAGAAGGGAAATGGCAAAGTGAGATGATGCAAGAGAGTCTCTGGAGAGGATGCCTGAAACAGGAGATTGTCTAAGTAGGGAAAGATTTGTATCCCCCTTAGCCTTAAAAAAACAATCACAGGAGTGAGGCATTTGGTAAATACTCTTGGGGCAGTAGAAAGGCCAAAGGGCAAAGCACAGAACTGAAAAAAAACAGGAAGCAAAAGAGAAACATAAAAACTTCTTGAAATGGAGATGATACAAATGTGAAGATAAGCATCCTTGAGGTCCAGAGACACTAGAAAAGCTTGAGGAATCAGCAGAGGAAACAAAGTCTGAAGGGACAACATCAAAAATGAATGAACTTTCAGAAAGGTTTTTAAATGAGAGAGGTTCAGAAAGGGTCTTCAAGTGGCCTCTTTCCTGGGAACCAAAATCATTCTGGAGTAAAACCCCTTCCTCCTTTGAGAAGCTGGAACTTTTAGTTCCCTGAGTGAAAAGATCCTGAAGCACCCCTGGAAAGAAAGCCAACTGTTCCTGAGGGGGCTGAGAAATGTCCATGAAAGGGGGTGGAGATTCTCAGGCCATGTAATACCCCAGGCAGATAATGGACAAGATCCAGGAATCCTAAGTAATCTTTAACCAAACTGGAAGGGACAGGGAAATAAAGAGAAAAAGGAATGTAGCTGAGAAGAACATGAGTGAGACAGCACCTGGTTTGTCAAGAAAAGGCGATTTGTGTGTCACAGGAGTCTGGGTAGCGTTAGCAGGAGAAGCCCTTTCCCCCTTTTTATCCTTAGGAAGAGGGTGAGACTGTACAGACAAAGGGCAGCTTATTAAGGTAATTTCTTTGAAATTTAGGCAAAGGAGAAACAAAAGCATGTTTAAGTTCCTGTAAAGCCTTGCCCTTATCCTGAAGAGACTTAAATGAATCAGCAGCAACTACATCAAGTAAGTGTTTGTTATCCAAAGAAGCATCCACTAACTTGGGCTTAAAATCATCAGGCAAAGGCTGAAGCTGAAGCCAGGAATATCTCCTCATCACAGAACCAAAAGCAGCAGCTCTGGAAGAAGCATCTGCTGCATCATAGGTTCATAGGGTGATACTAGGCTATCTGCCCTAGGGCATTTACAAGCCTAGCCAGAGTGTGTTTGGTTTTTCGCCACCCTTTTAAATGAGTTTTACTGTGCCCTTTTTAGGTTAGTTTACTGTGCCTCTGTCTAGTAGTGATACAGAAGTGATCTACAATCTCCCATCCACTAGTCTCTTGAAGAGAGTCAGTGAGGGGCTCTGCATGACTTGGACTGGGATCCTATTCCAAAGTGTTGGGAGCCTCTGGGTTAAAAATATGTCTCTCCAGCATGTCCTATTAATTTCTGTGTTGAGGTTCAAGTCCCTCGAGTGCGTAGCTCTAAGGGATTTGGATTTTTTGAGGTGGAGCATGTCCATCAGGTCTGGGTTGGACATGGCTTTATACGTCAGGCACAGATCGCCTCTAAGTAGGAGGTATGCAACTGAGAAGAGCTGGAGTTTCTTTAACCGAGCAGCATAGGTCATCTGTTTGAGTCCCTTGATCCTCTTGGTGAGGTACTTTTGGGGTCTTTCCAGTTGCTGCAGGTGTCAGGTAAGGTACATCCCAAATGGGGCATTGTATTCAATTATGGGCCAGATGAGTGATGAGTAAAGGGGGACAATGACCTCCCTTGATCTGGATGTGAATCCTTTCATGATAAGGTGGGTTATATAGAAGGTCTTTCTAACCACTTTGGCAACATGGTTGTCAAAGGAGAGATTACTATCAACTTCGGTCACCAGGTCCCTAATTACTTCCTCCGTACTTAATGGATTACCGCCTATGTGGTAATTTGTGGGCACTTTGTTTTTCCCAAAGGGGATGACTATACACTTTTTGGCATTTAGCTTTATGGCTTTGGCACCAGTTATCCATCTCTGTGAGACCCTTTTGGAGGATGTTTGTGTCAGCTGGAGAGTCGATTATGGCACCTAGTTTGCAGTCATCTGTGACCTTGGTCAGCCATAGTCCTCCCATGTTGGCCTGTACCTCAGAAAAATATATACAGAACAAGAGAGGTCCCAGGAGTGAGCCTTGTGGGATGCCACTTGTAACTGGTTTAGAGTCTGACATGGCTCCCGCAATTCTGACCATGTGGGTTCTATCCTTGAGCCAGTTTGCAACCCATCTTATGACGTAGGGGTTGATATTTAAGCTGGAGAGCTTTTTTATGATGCCAGAGTGGGGTATTGTGTCGAAGGCTTTTGCAAGGTCCAGGTAGGCTGTGTGGACTACCTTCCCTTCATCTATGGCCTTGGTGACTGTTTCAAAGAAATCAACCAGGTTCAAGAGGCAGGATCTGCCCTTGACAAAGCTGAATTGGGTAGGATCCAGCGTCTGTAGGTCCCCAATGTCTTTGTTTATGAGTTCCATGATGATCCGCTCCATAGCTTTGCAGACCAGGCTAGTCAGGCTTATGGGGTGATAGTTTCCAGGGTCCGTTCAGGCACCACCTTTGTGGAGTGGGACCACTGTTGCTGTACGCCATTCCTTGGGTACATATCCTGTAGTAAAGGTTGAGATTGAACAGTAACTTTATATGAGGTTCTAGCTCTTCTTGGAGCTCGTGTAGGATGCAGCCCGGGACACCGTCCGGTCCCATTGATGCTGTGTTTTTTGCTTTGGAGAGGGCAGCTCTCACCTGAGAATCTGAGATGTCAGGGAGACAACTCTCTGCTGGGACAGATATTTGCTCTTTTGGGGGGGAAGGGGGGGAGAAGTTTGCACTGAACCTGTTTGCCAGGATGTTGGCAATGTCTGTGGGTTCAGTGTATTTTTTGTCATTTTAGACTAACTCTGAACATATCTGGGAGTTGCCACCCAGGTTCCTAACATAACTAAAGAAGGCCTTGTGATTATCTTTAGTGTCCTGCGGAATTTTTCTCTTGAAGCTGGCCTTAGATGATTTTATGAGGGACTGTAGTTTTTTGCTAGTACTGATCAGAGATGCCTTCCCTTTTAGGGATTTTGTTCTATCATGTAGTAGCTTCCTCCTTTTGTTGTATAGCTTATTTATGGCTGATGCCTGCCTTTGGAGGACTGGGTCTTGGTTTTATTTGGGATTGCATAATCCATGCATTCCTGTAGGTGTCCATAGAATGCGTTTATAAAGGATTCTGCAGTTTGGGCCATAGTTTCCACTGACCCGGGGGCTTTGAAGGATTTCACCTCGGTTTTGAGAAGTGTGAAACTTGCTTTTGAGAAGTTTTTCACTGTGGTTGTCTGGGCTGGTGGTGGGGTCGGGATGTGGATGTCCAGAGAGATTAATTTATGGTCCGATCTTACCAATGAGGGGTATACCTCTGGTGTGGAGCATAGAGTCCCCATGTTTGTGATGATCAGGTCCAGTAGGTTTTCCCCTCTTGTGGATGTGGTGACTAATTGTTCCATAGCATTTGAGTTTATAAATTCTAGGAACCTTTGGGCTAGGGTGTTGGGGCTTGAGTAATGCTCCCAGTCTATGTTTGGGTAGTTGAAGTCGCCCAATATAATGGTATTTGGAGAGACCTTCATATTCTCCAGTGTTCTCAGGAAAGCCGAGTGGGGTTCCTGAGTTTGGGAGGGTGGTCTGTAGCAGGCTACAAACTGAAAAGCAGTTTTTCTCACTGTTATTTGCACATGGATAGTCTCTGATGCTTCGTGCAGTGCCACTAACCTGGAGGTGTGGGTATCTTTGATGAATATGGATACTCCCCCTCCCTTTGTGGTTTGGTCCGAGTTTTGGGGCCGAAAAGCATGGTATGAGGTATAACCTGGTAGTGCTGGGGTGCTCTCGGGAGCTTTGAACCAGGTCTCTGTTACTGCACAGACATCGATATTCTCCATACTGATGAGGGCTTCGAGTGCTTGCATTTTGAGGTTTAGACTTCTGGCATTGAGTAGCATTACCCTTAGTTTCTTTTTCCTTGTGTTGTCTATGGAGGTGGGTTTTTCTTTTGAGCCTTGCCTAAAAAAGGCACTATGGGGGTGACAAGAGCCTTTGCTAATATCCGAAAGCCCAGGAGTGACAGATGCAAGCCGTCCCTAGCGAAGCAACGTGGCTTGTCGAGCATGCCATCCCAGGCTGACAGACACTGGATCCACTTTGAATGACACCAAAACTTTAGCCAATTGTTAAAACTGAACATTTTGTCTTTATACTGTGGCATCATCCTTGGTGAGGGTAAGATGCTACTCAAGGTCAGGGTCATACCTGCCTGGGCTAAATGATCAGAGAGCTCCTCTATGTCTCTTTTCATGTAGTCCAGGGAGGTACGTCTCAGGTCATTCACACCAGCATGGACAATGACTGAGTCATATTTGTACCTGCTTTGGAGTGACCTGAGTGCTTGTGTTATGTGGCGGATCCTGGCGCCCGACAGGCAGCTCACCGTGACCTTCTCTTTGTTCAGCCTGGTGAGTGGGACGTCAGTGTGTCTGACAATAGAGTCACCTATTACAAGTGTATCAGGTGTGTTGTTTAGCCTTAAGGGCTGTGACTGTTTGGCACACTGACTTTGTGAATTGTGTGTTACACGTGTTTTGTTTTGAGGTAGCGGTTGCTTGGATGTCTGCTTTGGAGGTCTCTGTTGCTTAGGTAGATTTATATTTAGAGCCTCCGAGTATGTTTTTGTGTGTTTATGTGTTTGGTTTGCTGTTGTGGTAGGTCTATGTGTGATTGGATTTGTGGTGTGTGTGGTTACCTTCTCCTCCTGACTGACTGCGCCAGTACTGAGTTGAGAGAGCTTAGCCTCCAGTTTGGCTATATGGTTGCATCTCTCGCATATATTTGTACTTGTTGGGAGGAGGAGAGGGTTGTCTGTGTACATGAGGCAGTTGTAACATTGCCTCAAGATTCCCAGATTCACCAGCTGGACTGGAGAGGAAACCAGCAACTGACCTTTGGATATGCCTGAATAGTATAAGTAACTCCTTTATAACTGATCAAAGGACCAATAGGGGCCGAGTACTCCAAGGGAGTATATGAGGGTGAAGTGCTATTAGTTTATTAGTGCTAACTTATATAGTTGCTTATATGAGCAAGTGCAGGGCTTTAGATTGAAAATAGGGTCCTTACTTTGAGAGATAGAGCAGATCTAAGGGAAAAAGTTAAGAGTAGACTTTGTGGAGCTGAGAATGGTTTAAGCCCAATTAAGCGGCGCTGCCCAATGCTGCGCTATGCGCAAAACCGCACCAAAGCGGGTTTTTATACAGGGGACCTGAAAGAGCTGGAAATTAGCCCAAAACGGCCAATAAACTGCAAGATTCTGTGCTGAGATCACTCCTCCAGGGACAGATAGGCTGCTCAAAGCTCCCCACTCCCACTGGTGAACAAAGAAGCTTCCTTCTACCCAAGTAAGGAAATGGGCAACACAGGAACTATTCTAAAGTCCAGAATACAGCAATGCCTGTATTAGGGACTATTCTAGGTCAGGAAAGGTGGGAAACAAGGATTTTTTTTGGTTTTTCTTTTTTTTTACAATACAAACAGCAGAAAATGCACAGTAATTACTTAACACAGGCTAGCGCACTTGAGTGAGCAGCCTCAACAGATAAATTCAACAAAAAGACAAACTTTAAAAGTGCAGGTATGAAATTGCAAAAAACAATCTTAAAACAGGCAAAAGAGCAGATTTAACTCGCTTTTCGGTAAGAATAGACAGTCACAAAGGTAATAGCAGTAAAATATACTTAAATCAAGTAGCAGTCACTCTTTTTCATCTCTCTGCTGCTAGCACCACTCTGCAGGACCACGAGGAGCTATTGCTGAGTTGGAACAAGCGAAAAACCGCGCAAAAGCGGGTTTTTATACAGAGGACTTGAAAGAGCTAGAAATTAGCCCAAAATGGCCAATAAACTGCAAGATTCTGTGCCGAGATCACTCCTCCAGGGACAGACAGGCTGCTCAAAGCTCCCCACTCCCACTGGTGAACAAAGCTTCTTTCTATCCAAGTAAGGAAATGGGTAACACAGGAACTATTCTAAAGTCCGGAATAAAGCAATGCCTGTATTAGGGACTATTCTAGGTCAGGAAAGGCGGGAAACAAGGATATTTTTATTTATTTATTTTTTTTCATAATTGCACATAATGGAATGGCGAGCTACCTGAGAAGAAGTCTCCAACAAGGAGAGAGCAGAAGTCTTCCCTTCAGAATCAGGAAGGTCAGAAATTACCTGAAAGGCCTAAGAAATAATTGACAACCCTAAAAGCCAAGGTAGCAGAGTTATGAACTTTCTTACCTAGCCTTTTGATGGTTCTGCTGTCTTTATCAGAAGGAAGAAGCTTTGTAGAATGCAGCCACTGAGATGGCTTGTCAGATGCCACAGAAAGTACACAGGGGTCAGTTGAAGGGCATCTATATAGGAATTTGCAATCCTCAAGCACCCTATAAAACCTAAGAACTATCAGGTTTTTGGAGGACAGGAGCCAGGGAATCTGGAGCCTGAGACACAGTAGAAAACGTACCAACAAAACAGCCAAAACAGGAGGGACAGCAGAAGGTCTGGGACAGTCCATTTGCAGAAGTTCATAACATCTCTTCTGTACATCAGAAAACCTGGACACAATCCCATTAAAAAAATCCATCATACTGGAAATTGTGTCTCTGAAGGAAATCTCCTCAAAGGGAATATCAGAACTAGTGGACTCCTCCTCCTAAGAACCATAGTCAATTGCAGAAGAAATCTGGGATGAATAAGCAAGGGATTCCTCATCTGAATACACCTCTTCCTCAGAGGAATCCTGTTCCCTAGGTATTTTAAGAGGAATAGAGGACCAAGGTGGACCAGAAACAGAAACACCTTCTAGAGGTTTCAAAGCCAAAAGGGCATTAAACAAACCCTATGTGAGATTCTGCCATTCACTCTAAGGATCCTTAGGAGTAGGAGAAACACACACTGTTTTTTGTTTCTTTTTTCAAAGGGATTTCTGTCCTGTAAAACTTAGAAGGCTCAGATGACATTCCACATTCATAGTCGGAACTTCCTCTCTAATCAAATCTGAGGAACACTCCTATGTTTTTGCTGCAGTTCCACCTGAATTTCTGTAGCGGACATCTGCAAGACGTGTAGGGATGTGCGTGAGGTCAGATCCATGTCAGCCTGAGAAACACTCACAGCAGAGAGATCCAACGGAGGAGATGGGTGATCCTCCAAGCTTTTCTAACCTCAGGAGAGACATCTAGTGCAGGCAGTACAGCCAGCGGAAGAATTGGACCTAAACTTCTTGGCCTTCTTCTTCACAGACAGTTGACCCTCAGACTGGGAAGTTCCCTCCATAGTGTCTATCACTAAAAGCTTACAACACTGGCTCTCTAAATACAGGGCCAAAGAAGAAAACAGACTACAGAATATCTTTGGGATGAAGACCTGGTAAGTGGAACAGGATGTATGGTCATGGGAATCACTGAGACAGAATAAGCATTGTTCATGATGGTCTTTATGGGGAATCTGTCTCCTGCAATGGCATTTACCCTTTCTGGATGACATGAAACCCAACAAGCAACAAACAAAAGGAAAAAAGACAAGAGCAAAAACCACAATGGTGCACTCATCTGAAATGGCTTAGAGAACCAGCAATGAAGTGAGCATTTAGACAGATGATCAAAGATGGCACTTCAACTGGCAGCAAAGAAGTTCAGAGGATGGCATGTACGGACATCACCTTTATTCCCTATGTTATACACAAGAGCATATGTGTGACATACGGTGTACCTTAAAGCAACCTAAAGGCTTTGGTATACTGGCCGGACATCGGGCCACCCATGGCAGGGGATCCCTATTGTAAAGAATACTGTAACAGTGAAATGGAAGGACATCAGATATGTGGATGAGGCAGGTATGGAAATAAGGTACATAAGAAAAGTACAGTTGTGTACACTTACCATAAATGTAGATGTTTGAGTGTATTCACTGTTGCAGTCATCACACTTGGTATAGCTGCCTACAGGTAGCCCTAAGTCGGCCCGAATATCAGAGTCTTGGGATTTCTGTGTCGGATGCTGTCACCTCTTCCATGACGTCAGGTCGTCAAGGGTATAAAACATGCAGCCGATGCCATTACATCAGTTTTTCTTGCCCCAGATGTCAGGAGCCACCAAAATAGAAAGCAATTACATGGTGTGGAACACCTCCAGTAAAAAGTAAATACCATAGCCATAAGAGATAGCAAAAAAGAGGATAGGCAGACAGTCTACAAAATTCAGGGGACTGGAGGGAAGGTAACCAGGACTGCAACAATGAAGACACTCGAACATTTACATTTATGGTAAGTGTACACAACTGTACTATGTTCTTCATGTTTCACTGTTGCAGTCATCACACTTGGGTTGATTCCCAAAGCTGAGGAAGGGTGGAGGCAGTCAAGAAGTATTAGGGCTGGCTAGCAGGCCTTGTAAGACTGCTGTGGCAAATCCAGCTCTGAATTTAGAAAAGACAGGTAAGTGGTAATATCCCCTAAGAAATGCTGTAGAAGTTGAGGCAGCCCTAGTGGAATGAGTTCTGAGCCCATGTGGGGTAGGTTTTTCATGGTGTTTGTAGCAGAAATGGCTGCAGTGTGCTATCCATTTGGAAATAGTTTGTTTTGACATGGCCTTGCCCTCTGACCCTGTTGCAAAGCTGACTAGCAGTTGGTCAGATTTTCTGAAAGGCTTAGTCCTGTCAAGGTAGAACCTGAGCTGTCTGTACACATCCAAGGAGTGCAGGATCCTCTCCCCTTTAGTCTGAGGATGAGGGAAAAAGGTTGGTAAGTGGCTGGATTGGTTTAAAGCCACACTGGATACCACCTTTGGCATAAATGATGGGTTAGGCCTGAGGGAGACCCTGTCAGCATGGAAAATAATGAAGGGTTCCACAGCCATTAGTGCCTGCAGCTCAGACACTTTTCTTGCTGAAGTGATGGCTAGAAGTAAGGCTGTTTTCCAAGAGAGGAAAGCGGGAAGCATGAGCTTCTCTAGTACAAAGTTAAGGTCCTGGGCAGGGGTGGGAGCTCTCCTCAGAGGTCTTAAATTGTTAGCTCCTCTTAGGAACTGTTTGATCAAAGGGTGAGAAAAGAGAGGTGGGCTCAGTATTGTAATGAGCTGTGATGGCCGAGGCATGAATCTTAATTGATGAGAAGGATAGGCCTTTGTGGAGCAGCAATGCTAGGTAATCTACGATTTGAGGTAAGGAGGGCATGGCTGTGTCCTTTCCCAGAGACCGGGTCCAGGAACAGTAGCTTTTCCACTTTTCTGAATAGGATTTCGTAGTACTAGACCTTCTGGCCTCAAGGATGACATCCAGCACCTGTTTGCTGAGGGTTGCTGGTGATGTGTTCAGGGAATAAGCCAGGCTTGCAAGGTTCAGTGTTTGCAGCTGAGGATGCAAAATCTGTCCCTCCTGCTGGGACAGCTGGGGGGGGTCTGATGTAGGTGCCAGGGTGGCACTGCTGCCAGACTGCATAGGAGTGGTTACCAGTGCTGGCGTGGCCAGTCTGATGCAATAAGGATTGTCGTTGGTCTGTCCTGTTTGACTTTGAGTAGTACTTTTGAGAGGAGGGGCAGATGGGCGAAGGCATAAATTGAGAGGTTTTCCCATGTAAAGGATAGGGCATCCACTTGCCATGTTTGGCTGTGGTGATTTCTGGTGCAACATTTGCTCAGTTGATGGTTTTGGGGGGAAGCAAAGAGGTCTACCTCTGGTGTCCCCCACCTGTTGATTAGAAGTTTGAATGAGTTGGGTTCCTGTCTCCACTCATGTGGGACCAATAGATTTCTGCTTAAGTCGTCTGCCAGTGAATTTTGTTTGCCTGGCAGGAACTGAGCTTGCAGGTGCACTTGGTTGCTCAAGGCTGTGTTCCACAGGGCCATGGCTAACCTGCCGAGTGGGTAGGAATGAGTTCCCCCCTGCTTGTTTATGTACCACATAATTGTGGTGCTGTATGTCTTTATCAAGAGTTGTCCTGGAAGGATAAGATATTTGAAGGCTGTCAGAGCATTCTATACAGCTAGCATCTGTTGTTAGTGTTTGGGCGGTGAGGGGTTGAGTGAAAGGAAGTCCCTTGTTGTGGTTGCAAGCCTCTGCCCACCAAAGGAACTCTGCCCTTAGACAAGGAATGATAGGAATCAGTGTTTCCAAGTCCTGAGAATGTTGACACAAAAGACTTTTACGTACCATTGAAGTTTCCTCATATGCAGTCTTGCATATGGAATTAGCAGAATGCATGAGGCCATGACCCCTAGGGCTTGCAATATTTTTCTTGGAGATAGCTGAGTTTTGGAGGCCATTTGTTTGAAGTAGTTTGTCAAATGAACCTGATTTTCTGGAGTGAGGAATGCCACCTGGGAAGTTGTGCTCAAGCTTGTTCCCAGGAATACAATCTTTTGACTGGGTACCAGATGCAATTTCTTTTTGTTGATGGCGTACCCCAGAGATGTTAGAAGTCTCTTTACAAATGCCAGGTGCTGACAGAGCAATTCCTGACTGTCCGTCTGAATCAGGCAATCATCCAAGTATGGGTAAATTTGAATATTTATCTGCCTGCAGTATGCAATGGCTGGGGCCAGGCACTTTGTGAATACCCAGGGCGCAGTAGATAAGCCAAAGAGAAGTGCAGAGAACTGATAGTGCATAGAGCCTGCCCTAAAATGTAGATATTTCCTGCAAGATTCCCTTATGGGGATGTGCAGATAAGCTTCTTTTAAGTCTAGGGTGACTAGCCAGGAGTCCTTGGCTAGCATAGGAAGCAGCTCTTGTAGTGTAAGCATTTTGAATTTTGGGACCACCAGGAAGGTGCTGAGAATGGACAGATCCAGGATAGGGCACTTTGAGCTGTCATTTCTGGGCACGAGTAACAGTCTGGAGTAGAAACCCTTGTCCCCTTTGCTCTACTAAAACAGGTTGAATAGCCCTGATACTGAGAAGAGAAAGTACTTGCTTTTAAGCCTCTGCCCACTGTTTTGGAGGAAGGTCTGGCAACCCGCTTGGGGTTGGCAGTGAGTGGAAGTAGAATCTGTATCCCTGGGATACAATGTTTAGGAATCATTGGTCCTGGGTAATGGATATCCAGTTTTTTGCATGCAGGGCGAGTTTTCCTCCTAGGAGTGCAAGTACTTGGGCATGGCTGGGAAGGATAATAGACAAGTCATTATGAACTTTTTCCATAAGGGGGTGGCTTACTACTCCCTGTTTTTGAGGTGGAAGAACTCCATTGCTTAGATCTCTGCATACCCTGAGACTGTAGTCTTGGTGGTCTGTTGCCCCTGGGTTTGGACTGAGAAGGCCTGGGAGGGACTGGAAAGGACCAGTTTTTAGAAGGCCAATGCCTACTGAATCTAGGTGGCTGTACATGTAAGAAATCTTTAACAGTTTGCATAGATTTAGCTTTTTCCTTCATCATTTTAAGAACTTCTTCTGCTTTTATGCCAAACAAACATTCCTGGTTTAATGGAGCATCTAGTAATTTTGTTTTGACATGGTCTGGCAATATTTGTTCCTTCAGCCAAGTATGCCTTCTCAGTACAGACCCTTTGATAGCAGCCCTGCAAGATGCTTCTAAAGCATCAAAACCACACTGCAAAGTATGTTTACCAACTTTGTTTGCAGAATGCATTAACTCTTGTAAATCTTTATTTTCTGCACAATCTGGAAGCAACATTTTCTGTTTAATTAGTTCCATAATATGCTGCTGGTACTTCAACATGTGAAACTGGCAATTTAAAGCCCTTATGGCAAGAGTTGCAGAGGTATATACCTTCTTCTGTCTAATGCTCTAGAATTCCTGTCCGAAGGGGTAGGGCTTTTGGCTGTAGTAGCCTTAATACTTTTAGGTCCTGGGAAATGGTCTCTGGATCTGCAGTGGGATTCTTAAAGAGAAATTTGTGTGAGTCAGGTACTCTGTAGTACCTGTCAGGTTTTCTAGGAGCTGGTGGTAAAGTGTCAGGAGTAAGACTGAATTCCATGAAGACATCATCTGCAATATCCAGGACAGGGTGTATAGCTAGAGGCCTGTGCTGAGGCAAGTTTAAAAATTCTCTGAGTCTCTTTTTGGACTGTGGGTGGTCCTGGCATTCCCAGCGGAAATGCTCTCTTAAGGTATGCAAGGTTTCACCAAAAGAAAAGTCCTCTGGAGGGGAGGCAGAGGGAATGGAATCCTCTGCATCTGAATCCTCATAGGTAGATAAGGGAATATCCTGGTAATCAGAGGGATCAGAGTCATCAGACACATGGTCTGTAGAATCAGAAGAAAAATCAATCCTTTGTCTTTTAGGGGGGAAGGCTGGTTTCTCCTAATTAAAGTTATAAGGTCTTCAGCCATTCAAAGCATTTTTTTTCTGTGGCATGGGAGCTTAAGCATGCACTTTGCTCGTCAGTTTTCTAGGCGTAGTGCAAACTCTGGCCTGAGAAACTCGGTAGTTTTAGTCAGAAATGAAGTAGTCGGTTTAATATGAACATCGGAAGGTCAGAATACACCCTCAGAAGCCAGTGCCTGCACAGCAGCTCCGGACCCATCCAAGGAAGAGACATCCGCAGGTTCCATAGTCGAAGAAGTATCTCGCGGCTCTCATGGCATACCAGACTCCGAATGGGTCTCAGTAGAGGCCTGTGAATCTGTAGAAGAGGGTATCAGGGGCTGCAAAGGCACCTCACTGAGTACCGGAGGACTGGTGACTAGCTTAACGGAAGCATCGTCGGCAGTTTTGGACCTATGCGGTCTGTCTCTGTCTTTATCCTTACATTTTTTCGGAAGATCTGTAGTCGGATGGCTTATCGAAAGCATTTCAGAATAGAGAATGAGAGCGAAAGAATTTAGTGAGAAAGATAGCCTAACGATGAATAGTTCAGGTGTTAAACAAGGTACAAAACCGACAGCGAGGAACATCGTGGGCTGGGCCTAAACAGGTGACACAGTAAGAATGAAAATCTCTGTGAGGTATTTGCTTCCCACAGGAAAGACAATTGTTAACTTTTTCTGACAACAGTTGGAGCAAGAAAAAAGGATCCCCAATAGGGTACTTAGCTTTAGAAGACTTCAGGTTTGAAACTCGAAAAACAAAAATTTCAGGTAGCGGTCGACCGGCACTTGTGAACAGCTTCTGCTTCGGGCTCCTGCATAGCAAGAAAAGCTGATGTAATGGCATCAGCTGCATGTTTTATACCCCTGACGACCTGACATCATGGAAGAGGCGGCAGAATCCAACGCAGAAATTCCAAGACTCTGGTATTCGGGCCGACTGCAGGCTACCTGCAGGCAGATAACCCAAGTGTGATGACTGCAACAGTGAAACACGAAGAACATCACTAGTGGTGGAATGCAGAAGTCCAGGAAGTCATCAAAAGAAAGGAGGAGTGCAAGAAAAAGTAGGAGACAGAAAAGATGGACCAGGCTAAGAAGGAATACTGGTTAGCTAACACAGAGGTTAAGAGAGCAGTTGCAGTAGTAAAGTACAAGGTATCAGAGGTAGTCTATCAGCTTCTGGAAAACGATGTGGTAAATGGCACAAAGAAACTCTATCAGGTTGCAAGACAAAGACAGAAAGATACAGAAGGGAGTCAGACACCCTTCATAAGGAATGCCAGCAACAACCTGCTTTTAGCAGTCAACAAGACATCAAGGGCAGATGGAAGGAGTACTTCTAGCAACTCATGAAGGAAGAAAACCACATAGAAACTGTACTGCCCAAACAAAACATATGATGAGAGAAGAGGAACAGCCCACCCTAGAAGAAGTAAGAACAGCGCTAAGGAAAATGAAGAGAGGGAAAAGAGCGGGCTCAGATGAGATCACAATAAATATCATCAGGATGTTGGGTGAAATAAGGGAGAAATGGCATAGCAGTGTTAAGAGAAAGGCGTATCGCACATGACAGGAGAATAAGCATATTAGTGCTAGTGCATAAGAACAAAAGGGACAACCACTAGTGTGGGCAATACAGAAGTATCAAATTCTAGTCACACTGTATGAAATTCTGGAGAGGGTTATTGTTAAATGAACACTCAGATTAACAGTAGAAAGTAAGACGGGAAATAAGCAGTTTGGATTCAGATTGGGATGCAACACAACCGACCCAATGTTTACAGACAGATAGTAGTTAAGAAGAAGCTAAAGAAGAGAAAAGAGTCTAACTGGCCGTTCCTAGATGTGGAGAAGGCATATGACAAAGTCCCAAGAAAGCAGGTTTGGGCAGTCTGGCAGTGGCTCGAAGTCCCAGAAACACTGGTAGAATTAGTGCAGGCTATGTAGAAGGACCCAATGACTCAAGTAGAAACAGCGGTCAGTCTCACAGAGGGGTTTCCCAGCAGAAGTGGGTGTGCATTAGGGTTCAGCTCTCAGCCCACTATTATTCATGCTGCTGATGTACTACATTAACAAACATGCTGGAGGGGAAAAACCAACAAAACTGCTGTATGCAGATAATGTGGCATTACAGACTCAGAGCAAAAACTTCAGTAAAGGATGGGGAAATGAAATGCAAAACTGAAAGTACATGGGATGAAACCTAAATACAGATAAGACAGTTGTAGTGGCAGCAAATGGGGGAAATCATAAGAATATGAGATAGAAGGGAAAATAGTGGAACAGGTCAACAACTTTAAGTCTCGGGGAGGGGTGGCTGAGGAGAAGGAAAGTCTGAATGAGGAGGTCAAAGCTTGAATCAGAAGGGCTGCAGTCATCTGGCACGGAGTGTCAAGGGTAGTGCATGACAGAAGAATGTCAAAGAAACTGAAAAGTAAACTGTACAAAACATTGGTGTGACCAGTAAGTTACAGAAACTTGGGCAGCAAAGGTAATGCAGTTGACAAAGCTAGAGATGATAGAGATGAAGTGACTGAGATGTTTGGTAGGTTGCCCACTTTGGGACAAGCAAAGAAATGAGGACATCAGAGCAGAAGCCACAGTAGCTGCAATTGCAGACAAGGTCAAAGACAACAGATTACAGAAGCTCAGGCACATGTGCAGAATAACAGAAGACAATCTGCAGAAGATGATTTGGGACAGATAGGAAGAAGGCAAGAGAAAATGAGGGCATTCAGCAAAAATGTGGATGGATTGTGTGAGAGAAACCTGTGACAGTCAGGCATGACTGTCAAAGAAGGTAGGAAAGCGGCACTGAATCAAGAAAGACGATGACAGCTGAGAAGACACCCAGAGCACATGCAGAATATGGGAAAAGGTGGTTGATGTTGATGACTAACCCGCTACTTTTGGATACACTGCAACCCCTCTCCCACACATATTCAAAAAAGTAATTTTCATCACAAACAGCCTGAGACAAAAGGAAGGACTCCACGCTGCTTCACACAACAGCCCAATGAGTTGTTTTTTTTTTTTTGATTGCCTTATTCCCAATATGGAGTAGACAATGTGGGCTGTTTTGAATACAGCCCAGCAAGCAAACTCAAGCTACTCCCCCATATGCCAACCCACCCACTGCTCAAGTCAGTTAAACTATACATATATATATGTGTATATATATATATATATATATATATATATATATATATATATATATATATATATATATATACACACACAGTGGATATGCCAGGTCTTTGTGATATAAAAAAATGACACCACAATAAACCATTTCAAAACTTTTCCCACAATAAACCATTTCAAAACTTTTCCCACATTTAATGTGACCTATAACCTGTACAATTCAACTGAAAAACAAACAACTCTAGGGGAAAACATATAACAAATAAAAAAAGTACAATACTCTGCTTGCATAAGTGTGCACACCCTTAAACTAATACTTTGTTGTGTGTGCACACCCTTAAACTAATACTTTGTTGAAGCACCTTTTGATTTAATTACAGCATTCAGTCTTCTAGAGCAGGAGTCTATCAGCATGGTACATCTTGACTTGGCAATATTTGCCAACTCTTCCTTGCAAAAGCGCTCCAAATCTGTCAGATTGTGAGGGTATCTCTTGGGCACAGTCCTCTTCAGGTCACCCCGCAGATTTTCTTTTGGATTTAGGTCTGGGCTCTGGCTGGGCCATTCCAAAACTTTAATTTTCTTCTTGTGAAGCCATTCTTTTGTTGATTTGGATGTATGCTTGGGTCACTGTCGTGTTGAAAGGTGCAATTCCTCTTCATCTTCATCTTTCTAGCAGACGCCTGAAGATTTTGGGCCAAAAGTGACTGGTATTTGGAACTGTTCATAATTCCCTGCACCTCGACTAAAGCCCCAGTTCTAGCTGAAGAAAAGCAACCCCAGAGCATGACACTGCCACCACCATGCTTCACAGTGGTGATGGTGTTCTTTTGGTGATGCAAAATGTTGTTTTTGTGCCAAACTACCTTTTGGAATTGTGGCCAAAAAGTTCAACCTTGGTCTCATCAGACCATAACACATTTTCCCACCTGCTTTTGGGAGACGAGGTATTGTTTTGCAAATTTTAGCTAGGCTTGGATGTTTTTCTGTGCAAGAAAAGGCTTCCGTCTTGCAACTCTACCCCATAGACCAGACATATACAGAATACGGGAGATTGCTGTCACATGTAGTACACAACCAGTACTTGCCAGAAATTCCTGCAGCACTTTCAGTGTTGCTCTTTCAGTGTTGCTGTAGGTCTCTTGGCAGCCTCCCAGACCAGTTTTCATCTTGTCTTTTCATCAATTTTGGAGGGACGTCCAGTTCTTTACTATGCCACTGTATTCCCATATTTTCTACACTTTTTGATGACTGTCTTCACTGTGTTCCTTGGTATATCCAATGCTGTGGAAATTGTTTTGTACCCTTCTCCTGAGTAATACCTTTCAACAATGACATCCCTTTGATGCTTTGTAAGCTCTCTGTGAACCATGGCTTTTGCTGTAGCAGGCAACTGAGTAAATGTCAGGAAAATCCTACTAGGACAGCTGAACTTTATTTAGGGTTAATCAGACTCTCTTTAACTGATGGCAGGTGTGTACTCAAGAAGAGTGAATGTTGTAATTAAATCAAAAGGTGCTTAAACAAAGCACTGATTTAAGGGTGTGCACACACAACAAAGTATTAGTTTTAGGGTGTGCAGACTTATGCAACCAGTGTATTGTACATTTTTTATTTTTTCCCTACCAGTCTGTTTTTCAAATGAATTGTGCAAGTTAAAGGTCACATTAAAGGTGGGAAAAGTTTTGAAATGATTTACTGTGGTCTCATTTTTTTATATCAACAAAACCTGGCATTTTAACTCATTACATCCAAGTGATGCCTCAAAGTGCATCAGCAGTTAACTCCTACTGATGTCTCTAGGTGTCAAATTTTGCTTGTTCATATTTGTATCAATAATTCCAAAACCATGCTATGTACATGGTTTTAAAAGATTTCATCTTAAAGCTTACACAATAGTGAAATCATCTGCATTAATGTTTGACACCTGTCTAGTGCAGGTAAGTAGATATTAACTGTTGTTTTTATGATATTAATTTATATAGATCTACTTTTCACATTTTTCTAAATATCCCAACAATCAAGTAACACAGACTGAACTCCTTAGCCGCATATGAAAGCTTTGAGACAGATTAATAAAATGCTGCTGACAGTATGTGTGTAACTTGAGTGGTTGCTAAGATATTGTAAGTTGTTTAGAAAATATTACAAATGTAATAGTTATTGTGTTTACGGTGACTTATAAAATTCGGTTTAAGATCTAGAACCTAAAGGTTACTACCACTATAAAAATAGTTTGTGATGAAGAGTTAGCCATTTATACTACTTTTATAATCTTTATGGTTCCAGAGATATGAACATTTGTTTGAAATGTGTGGACATAATTTGATTTTGTGAAAAGGCTTAGGCTGAGCCCGTTGGAAGTTACAGTGCAAACTTCCTGAGCTCCATTGGACTGAATGAGTTAACAGGGCCGTGTAAACTTTTTATATCCACTGTATATAGAGCGGCTCAGTGGTGCAGCGGTTAATGTTGTCACCTCACAGCAAGAGGTTCGCCTCTGGTTCGATTCTTGACTGGGGTGCCTTCTGTGCAAAGTCTGCATGCATGTCCTCCCTGCATTCGCTGGGTTTCCTCTACGTACTACGGTTTCCTCCCATAATCCAAACATGCATCTGGAGCATTTCTCTCTGGGCCTCTGCTGAAAATAGCCTCTGTATTAATTTTATATATATATATATATATATATATATATACATACATACATACATATGTATGTATACATATATATATGCATATATATATATATGCATATATATATATATATATATATATATATAGGTCTACTTGATATGGCCGAAATTTCAAAATGTCGACTTTCATATGACCGAGACCATACAAGTAAAACACAAAACACAAACTTACCTTAAAACTGCTAGCAGGGGGGCTCTGCCCCTCACACCCCCTGTAACTTAAATATACCAACTCCGAGATCGTACTACAGTGCGGAAGTGGAAATCTTTCTATTCCGCACTGTAGTGTGATACCGGTTCCCCATCGTCGACATTTCAAATGTCGATCATATGGTCCTAGCCATATGAATGTTGACATTTTGAAATGTCGACTATTAGAAGAGGACCCATACACACACACACACACACACACACACACACACATATATATATATATATATATATATATATATATATATATATATATATATATATATACATACACACACACACACACACACACACACACACACACATACCAGTTCAACTTAAATGCATGGAATAAACTTCTACCTCCTTGAAGGCATTTTTGCTGAGACGTCAGAGTCTGAGTGACTTCAATAAGGCTTGTGGATCCTGACCTTGGTTATGCTCTTCTATTTTCTACATTTGGTGGTTTATACAATAAACTTCTACCTGCCAAGTCTTCATGCAGGACACAAACTGTACGTGTAGATTAGCAATTTCAAAATAAATGCAGGGAGTAAAAAATCTACATACCGAGTTTTCCTTCAGTTGTAGTCCTTCTCCATTAGGCAAGGAAGATCTCCTTTTAACTGGGTTTTTGCTGGGTGTAGAAGGGGCTCCTGCTTTCTTCTTCACAGTGAGGACATCACAACAGGCTTGGTCTTCATTGTGGGTGCTCTTTCCAGCATTGATGACCCTAGACAGCATGAAATCACATCATGAATATAACAAACACTACAAAATGACTGAGCTGGCTTCTGTGTCATTTCATACCAAACATTGTTTCAAGTTAATAATTTATTAAGAAAGGTTACTAGAGGAAATCACAAGTGGCAAATCACAGCATACAATCAAATTACAAAGAACTGTAGATGAAAAAAAACAAACACTGTAAGAAACTTTCTACCAGGTGTTCACAGTGGAATAACTATACAAAAGTACTCCCCAGATTTGAAACAATAAGAACATAGTACTGGTATTAACTGTTATAAACAAACAAATAAATAAAGCTGCCTGCTGGTACAAATCTCTTAAACTTAGCAAATCAAGTAAAAAATCCAATCCAGGATATGTTGAATTCACAGGTTTTTTTTAATTAGTAAGCAGAGACGAGCGAGCCATAAGACTTTAAGTAATTGTTCTTAAATGTATTAACCATTAATAGCAGTTGAAGTGGGAGTGGTAAAGTTTCCACTGTAAATACAAATCAGTCCAGCAGCAGTAAAAACCAACCCCCACTCCTTCCCTTAAAGTAAAGTAATAAAAAGGATCCAAGCGAACTTAAAATACCACGCTATTCAACTTTCCTAACAATGTCTGTTTATTGCATCCTTATAAAATAAAAATCATAATAATAAAATAAAATTATGTTTCCTCCATATTAATTTACTCAAATCTTTTAACTAAAATCACGTTTGGTTCTATCTTCAGGTCTGTGCACACTACAGATTCCAAGTTTTACTGTCTGTCTAAATGTAATTGTCAATTAGAAGTAAGAAACAGTTCAAACTACTAAAATCTAACTCATTTGTAATCAGCAATACCTAGATTTAATTTTAAGAGCAGCAAATTGTAAATTAATTATAAAAATATGGAAATGTGAAGATAAACTGACACAAAACTTTATGTTTAAGTCTTTTTTAAGTGTTATATGCTTTAGGTAGACAATGCAAGCTTCTTACATAAACAACGTACGTGACAGTCTGTGCAGGGGAAATAGAAAAAATGTGTTAAGTTATTGTGTTATAAAATGAATAAAACATTTTGGAAAAAATGTGTAACATGTTCCCATTTAAAACCTATGAGTTTAACATATAAAAACACAAAGAACTGTTGATGGATACATAGTGATACAAGACAGATCTTATCCTTGCAGCCACAGAAACTGCAATAGAAAAGTTGTAATAAAGACAATGACACACCGTGAAGGGCAAATGTGGTACTGCTCAAATAAAAACAGCAAATAATCAGTGAAATCAAGAGCAGAACAGTCCATAAACCATGTAGTCCATATAATAAATCCACCATAAGCAATAAATTCCTTTATTTCGAATTAGGTAAGCGCTTTCACATAAGAACTTCTTCAGACCATCAACCAAATGTTGGTCTGATCCCATTTAAATAATACTTATAGGCCGATCAGCTTATACTCAACAATACAAATGCTTTAATTAACAGTAAAAGCACAAAATTTCAAAATGACACACTTCAACACACATAACACTGTACACCTTACATAGTATATACATTGTAATGAAGTACATATATATATATATATATATATATATATATATATACCCGATTAAAAACCTAAAATAAACAAATAAAAAACATGTAAAGCATAATGTAAATTGAAAACTATTAAACTATTAATCTTGATTTCACTGATTATTTGCTGTTTTTATTTGAGCAGTACCATATTTGCCCTTCACGGTATGTCATCTTTATTACATCTTCTTAGTTTGTCCTTTTATCACACCTGGAAGGGACATGGCAGAAGGAAATATACAAGATCTTGAACTGGATTATAGACCCAGTAGACCTGTAGAGGTTACTCAGAGTCTTCCAGACAGGTTTCTAGCCTGTGTTCGATCGGAATGCAATCCTTTGCTGGACCATGATGTCATATCCGGTGAGAAGGCAACTCACGTTGATTCAGTGCAGCTGGAAATGCTGAAACAAGACATGGACAAACTTGAGAAGGATTTACTAAAAATGAAGCATCTACAAACTCAATGACAACACTTTGAGGTTTGCCTCTACAGGAAGATCATTTCGAGAGGCCTCAGAGTGTTGAAGATGCCAACTTACGGCATGCAGTATCCGGATTTGTTGGCGAAGTGGCAGTAGTTAAACCTAAGCGCAAATTTTTGGCTCTCCTCGTAGATTATTTTAGACCAGAGGAAGAGCAGTTAAGAGCTTCTATTAGAGAACAGCAGTTATGCATTACAACATGTTTCCTGTTGGCATAATAGATTGTACTCTTGAAGGGATACTCAATGGTGTAGTAGTCTTCGGGAGAAGACTTTTACAGCAAAAGAAAGATAAAATTGACAGAGATACAAGGGACTTTCAGAATGGACATGTTTTTACATGGCCCAGGGTGGAAATGACACACTGTACACGGGAATATGAGGTGATCAACCCTGTATCAAGGTTAGAAATTTCTGAAACTGTGAAGTACATTAATACTCCTACAAGGGGATAAGACTGAGACGTTGCATGAAGTACAGAGTCTATCTAATCAGACCTCGGTTTTATCGGAATGCACTGATTTACCTCCATCTAGTAGTGACAATGTAACATTAGAAGGCAATGGACATATGTTTGTAGGAGATGTAAGACCTAAAATTGTACAAGCCTTACATGTTGTATGACCTGTTTTACCCTCCACTTCTAATACCGCTTCTTACCCCCAATTCCCTTTAGCCATCAGTGGATGTCCAGTAGTTTTATGTTTAAGAATAAACATAACTTAAAAGGATGTCATGTTATTCCAGAGATAGGGTTAGACATGTTGAGAATGCGAAAGGCACCAACCCCTGTGGAAGTTGTAATTTCTGTAGTTATTTAGATACTACAGGAATTTTTGTACACCCAGATACAGGTCAACAGTTTCAATTTGAAGTTGATGCAAATTGCAAGACTTCACATGTGGTTTATTTGGCTAAGTGCATGACCTGTGGGTCGTTCTACATTGGGAAAACTGATAGGTTACTTAGGGACGGAATCAGAGAGCATGTCCATAATATTAGAGTCAAAACTACAACCAATGCCCTATCTAACCACGTTATGGCTCAGGGAGATGAGCACATCTTTAGGTTTTTGGTGATAGATCTGGTTAAGCTCACGGTAAGGGAAGGTGATATATGGAAACTGATAGAGAGTAAGAAAGTTAGGTGGATTCTAAGGCTTAGGGCAGATCGAGGTATGGGGTTGAATGAGAGAGCTTCCATCAAACCCATGCTAAAGTCTAGGAAGTTAAATGTTAAATAGCCCTGAAATAGTATGATTAAGTTTAATAGTTTTTATTTACATTATGTTTTACATGTTTTTTATTTGTTTATTTTATGTTTTTAATCGGGTATATATGTACTTCATTACAATTTATATACTATGTAAGGTGTACAGTGTTATGTGTGTTGAAGTGTGCCCTTTTGAAATTTTGTGCTTTTACTTTTAATTAAAGCATTTGTATTGTTGAGTATAAGCTGATTAGCCTATACATATTATTTAAATATTTAAATGGGATTGGACCAATATTTGATTGATGGTCTGAAGAAGCTCCTATGTGAAAGCGCTTACCTAGTTTGAAATAAAGAAATGTATTGCTTATGGTGGATTTATTATATGGACTACATGGTTTGTGGACTGTTCTGCTCTTGATTTCACTGATTATTTGCAATGGAAAAGTATTCTAAACTATGGCAGCATGCGGCTATGATTAACATCATCCTTGTTTACTTTTTTTAAGTAGACTTCAAGAATAGTTGCATTCAAGTGTGCAATTGTGCCACATGCTTTGAAGGACTGACTACTTTAAAATACCTTTAGGTACTAAACACAGTCCCCATACAAACTAACCTGGTTAAGTATTAAAATAATGCTCAGGATAATCTGGACAGCCTCATTTTGTATTTTGCTTGAAATATAAGAAACGTTCGATTAAAAGATTACTTCACAAATATGTCACATTTTCTAGTCGAACTTTTGTTGATATTTACTCTGTTGATTTTTTCCCATAAATTATAGCACACCTAATTTTCCAAAAATAAAATAAAATAATAATCTCGGTAAAACATCACATAATCCAATTGACATCAATAGAAATCTACACATTTAATAAGAAATAACTACAAGCTGAAAGGAGGCCATCTAACTACAGCTCTGTGTGTGACTGTGATATGTTACAACCACATAAATCCTTTTTATATTGGTATTTGAATATCTTGAATGTTTTTGTTTCTCCAGTGGGTCATCATCATATTCTTTCGGCTATTCCCGTTAGGGGTCGCCACAGCGGATCATCTGTTTCCATTTCTTCCTGTCCTCTGCATCTTGCTCTGTCACACCAACCACCTGCATGTTCTCTCTCACCATAACCATAAACCTTACCTTAGGCCTTCCTCTTTTCCTGTTACCTGGTAGCTTCATCCTTAACATCTTTTTCCCAATATACTCAGCATCTCTCCTCAGCACATGTCCAAACCAATGTAATCTTGCCTCTCTGGATTTGTCTCCAAACCTTCCAACCTGGGCTGACCCTCTAATATACTCATTCCTAATCCTGCTCACCCTCATCACACCCAGTGCCAATCTTAACATCTATAACTCTGCCACATCCAGCTCGAATGCCTGCCTTTTTGTCAATGCCACTGTCTCCAACCCATATAACATAGCTGGTCTCACTACCCTATTGTAGACCTTCCCTTTCACTCTTACTGGTACTCGTCTGTCACAAATCACTCCTGACACTCTTCTCTGCCCACTCCATCCTGCCTGTACTCTCTTCTTCACTTTTCTTCCACACTTACCATTACTCTGAACCTTTTGATCGCAAGTATAGTGGGTAATACCGAAAAACTACTTTTGTGTGTTTTATCTACGCAGGACTTTTATTTATGTGATATTTATGTGCATTATCCTTTTTTTGCTTTTTGTCTCCTAGGACTATGGCACCTAGTCTCCCCAATCCCTGCAAACACCCCTTCAGCGACCCTGAAAATCATGTTATTGTTCAAGAATTTAGGCGACATGGTGCCTTTCTGCTTAACAGAGGACATGGGGCTATGTCTGGAAGAAGATTTGGCAGCAGATAGTGGAAATTGTCAATGCTGTTGGGGGTCACAGCAGGGCAATTTACATGAGTTCATCGGGCCAGAAGAGAGCAGCTGCAGTGGCCCGTGGACATATGGCTACTGGGGGAGGCTTACTACACAGCCACCACCGACACCAAATGAAGAGTTGCTGTCTACTGTCGGATTCAGAGAGCTCAGTGGAAAGTGCACAACAGCATGTGATTGATGTTGGTGCTGCCATTTCAAGGAGGACAGATATGTCCCAGGGGGAGCTCCCAGGTAGGCTTACCTATCTCAATTGTTAAATATTTCTTGTATAGTAAAATGCTGATAGCAATACTTAAGATTGTTTAACAATTTATTTGGGGGGGGGGAGTTAGAGTGATACAGTTAACAACACATTCTGGCTCATTACACATGGCCTTGGGGTGAACGTGTCATCCATGTTTTTTTTAAATGTATTTTTAATGGACATATAAAGGGTGAAAAATTTTAACCCCTGTATTACTGTTAATTGTGATGATGGTGTCCTTACCTTTTGCTTAACTTCTTCCAGGACCATCCTCCCTAAGAACTCTGGAGTCACCTGTTCATGGTAAGCCAAACATTTTTACTTCAGTAATGTTGACCAGTTTACAGAAACATTTATTTTATCCGTATATGTAATGTGGGTGCCAGGAATGTGTGTACTGCTGTACTGTCTGCAATAGTGGCACCACTGTTAGTTTGTTAGCATATACTACATTATTTAAAGTAGTGTAGCTATTAATTTCTTTCCTGTGCTGGTTGCTTATTATCACAGGTAATCCTGATAGTGGAAGTGTAGGACTCTTACCAACTGATGTCAGACTATCTACATACCCTGATGATGATAGTAGGCAAACAGAGGCAGAGTCGGGGGGACCAGAGGATGAATCTGATACATAGTTTGACATTCTGCCATCCCCTGTAATTCCATCGGACACAGCCAGTAGGCCTACACCAACCCATTCCAGTGAGCTCTCAGATATTGGACAGGTGGAAGGGTGAGACACTCAATCAGGGTAGTGTGGTTACTGCTGCTTCAGTGTTGACTTTGGCTGTAGCCAAAGTGTGGGTGAGGTGCCACGCAGGATGGTTGTTAGGGGTGCACTGAGGAGGCCTGCTGTCCCATCCTCCACCTGATCCAGGTGTGTCTTTCTGTGTCACTCAACATATGTATAAGGCTGACATGAAGGTAAAAGCATGTTCCAATAGGGCCTCCAAAGAAATGCGTAGGGTTGTAGATGTGGCACAGGCTGGCATGCATGACTGCCTCCACCATGTTGCCGATTCAATGAATGATGGGTGGTATCTGCTGAGAGGAGGATGGCATCCATGTGGTCACAGGTCATCCACATCATCTGATGTCAGCCATCTTGGCCATGCCCAATCATGCTCCCATGGTGGCACTACTTTCACTGCTCCATTAGTGGTTGAGGTGTCCACACCCAGAAGTGGCAGGCCATGAGGTTGTGGTCCTGGGTGTACTGATGAGGAGAGCTTGTCCAGCAGACATCAGTCACATTCAGGTAGCAGCAGTGCATCCAACTATGGGCACGTACTTGCCAGTGCAACTCCTGGCACAGGCAGTTCTAGTGGACGGGTACAACGATGAACTGCCACCTCTATCATGCAAGGCTCATACCTGTCCAACATACCAAACCATAGAACTATCACTATGTTTTTGCAGACACTTGCATTCCAATTTCACGTGGATTGTCCACACACACACACACACACACACACACACACACACACACACACACACACACACACACACACACACACACACACACTCACACACACACACTAGTTACATGGTTCTGTCATGAGGCTTAATGCTTATTCTGTCTCAGTGGCCATTTGATACTTTATCCAGATGTTTGCCTGTTTCTCTTTCTTACTCACACACACACTCACTTACCTTTTGTGTTAGCCGAGCCCCCCCCCCCCCCAACAAAATACTCTGTGTGAGTAATAACTGTGCCACATCCTTGTTTTCCATCTTTTGGATTCAGGGATACATTACATTTTGTCTGATGCTCGGGGTGCACAGCTGACTTAGTGCTTGGTGTATCTGTGTTTATAATGCTGTTTTGTTAATTGTACTGCTTTCTTACAAGTTTTTGTAATGTGTACATGCCTCCCCCACTCTTACAGCAACAAAGCTGGACCAAGCCGTGAATAAAAGTGTGACAAAGGCTGAACAATAGAGAGACTTGTGTTAACAGTTAGAAAGTTGATAGACTCAAACAGTTTTTGCATCAGTATTTTTAAGATTATTCAGAGGCTTATGAAGTCTGAAACTGAAATGTGTATCATTAATTTCTAATTTCTTTCTTTAATGATTTGCAGTACAAAAGTATGAGGCCAAACTGAAGACATTTGGTGATTATCAGTACTTTTGAGCAGTATGAATGTGTGAATCTTTGATGTCTGAAGCCTATTACTCAATAGAGGACACGTATTCACATGAGTTATTGCTGTTACATGTTGAAGTCACTGCTGCACAAATCACCCATCTTTTACTTACTTACATTACCAAGTAAAAGTATGCAAGAATATGCCATTCATTTGTATTACTACACATTTTTTTTAATATTCCAGGTCCATCACTTACCTTGTAAATCCGTCAGTTGCTACAATATTAGTTCATGGCTGAGTCTGTCTGATGTTAGCAGTACACAGCCATTACACGGGTAAATAAAGATTGTGAGTGTTGTCTGGCATCAAGGTCAGTGTACGTCAGGGGTCTCAAACTCAAGGGAGCATGAGGGCCGCAAATAACCCCAAGGATTTTTTGGGGGGGGGGCCTGCAAGTCCAAGTCATCCACAAACTACATATTTTTATATATTGTTTTAATTAGCAAAAAAGTTACAAAAAAATTTGGTTTGAAGCAACAGGCCAATACTAGTCTATTGCATTCAGATATTCTAGTAATTGCACTTAAGTCTATGACAGAAAATTTGTTGTCCGTGAAAATTGCCTTTCTTCATTTTGACTGCTTAGCTGACAACGTTTTGCAGAGACTAGGATGCCAACATTAGGCTTTATGTCATGTGAAGCAGCGACTCGCAAGGTAGCTGTTAAGTGTTCATCAGTCAATCTTGACCAGAAAACAGATTTGTTGAGCTTCATAGATGAAAAAAAACTGTTCACAAACGTATGTACTGCCAAACATTGCAAGGACTCGAGCGGCCATAGAGAAAAGCTTTGGAAACTTATCTCGACTCATATACTTATAAAAATCTGAAACACCAGCATCTATGAACTTCTGTTTCAGAATACTATCGCACTGAAGTTCCAACAACTCCATCTGGAATTCTTCAGAGACAGTGTCAACACCTATGGAAAACGGCATCATAAAGATGACAAACAGAGGTTCTAGTGCCTCGAAATCCTGAAACTGACAGTCAAATTCTGCTCATAATTTGCTGACTGCATCTGAATATTTTCAAGAACTGTTTTTTGACTGTTCCAAGTAACTGTAAGGCAGTGAAATGAGCTAGGTTACCATCCATCAGCTGTTTCGCCCACAGTGAAAGTTTACATCTGAAAGCCTTGACACTGTCATACATCTGCGTTGTCTGTTTTGTGCCTTGGAGCTTGAGATTGAGTTCATTAAGATGTTGTGTAATATCAGTCAGAAAAGCAAGGTTAGATATGAAAAATGGATCAGCAAGCTGAGGAATTTCATTTTCTTTCATTGCCATGAAGATTGCTATTTCCTGTCGAAGTGCAAAGAATCTTTACAGCACACTTCCCCTACTTAGTCATCTGACGTCAGTGTGCTAGAGTAATTCTCCATATTCGGTATCAAGGTTAGAGAGCAAGTCATTAAGCTGGCGGTGATTTAGACCTCTAGCGTGTATAAAGTTAATCACCTTAACAACAACATCCATGACTTCCTTCATTTGGAGACTTTTTCCACACAATGCTTCCTGGTGCAAAATGCAGTGAATTGCAATGAAGGTATGAGGGACACCAACACTGTTGAGCGTTGCTTTCAGTAACCCAACAACACCAACCTTTTCAGAACACATTGCGGGTGCACCATCAGTCGCTACCGAAACAAGCCTATCCCATGGCAATTCCGACTTTTCTAGACATTATTCAAGTTCACCAAATATGTCACGTCCTGTGGTTGTGCCTTTCAAAGGTAACAGGTCTAGTAATTCTTCCATAACATTCAAGTTCCTGTCCACACCACGAATTAATACAGCGCAGTATGCAGTATCTGTTATGCCATTGCTCTCGTCAAGGGCAACTGAAAAAGCATCAAACTGTTTGCTAGTTGCAAGTAGCTGCTGGCGTACATTGCTGGCCAATTCAGTAAGTCTGCTGCCCACTGTATTTGCAGACAAACTTATACTTTCAAACAATTTCTTCTTGTCTGGGCAAAGAATTTCGCTTGCTTTTATGAAGCAGTCTTTAATGAACTGGCCTTCAGTGAGTGGACGAGATGACTTCGCAATCATTTCACTGATAACAAAGCTTGCTCGTACTGGATCGTTGCTCGTTTTGTTAAGGTTTTTGAAGATGTTTCGCTGCTTGGCAAAGGCTGATTTTAGTTGCTGAACTTTCTCTTCCCTCATTTTGCCTGTAATCACGTCATATTCGTTACCATGCATAGTTTCATAATGTCTCCGTACATTGTATTCCTTTGGAACAGAAACCAATTGATAGCAGATTAGGCATTTGACTTGACTATTCAACTCAAGCGAAAAAATATAATTTTTCCCACTTCTCTTGAAAAACACACTTTTCATCTACAATCTTTAGTTTCTTGGATGACGACATCACTAATACTCACTTATAATAGTAGTCTGCAATAAACAAACATACAAAGAAAATTATAGTGGTTTCCATATCTTCTAGTGCTGAAACAAGCACTTCCTTAGTAACAGACGATGACCACAAATTATAAATAAGTATTCTCTCCCTCTGTCACTCTCAGTTCCATTCCTGCCACAAAATAACCTCCAAATGTTTTCTAATTTTTAATTGGTATTACAAACTTCAGTTAGGCTCACAAACATGCACACATACACACAATGATCATTGCATAATTAACCCACACTATCCTGAGTTCCCCAAGACAGCCGCGTAAACCACGATGAACAAAGATATCCAGCAGTTGGCGCAGACTGCAGAGATATCCGGTACCTACCAAGTCAGACATTCCTGGTAATTAAATGTCAATAAACACGTTTATAAATTCCTATCCAACAGATTTCAGGTTGCTGTACCCATTTTACTCCATCACTCACACATTTGTGAATCCTGGGTGGTACAAGGAGATATGAGTTATGTAAGGTTCTCTGTACCGGGAGTCTTTTAGGTAAGCAATAGTTTATGATTCAGCATGTCTAAGTATGCACAAGCACCGAAATTACACATTTTATATTGCCCAGCGATCACATCAGCAGTTTGCAAAGTATGAACAAGCACCAAAATGAAACATTTCCCCACTGATCCGTTCATCAGCATGTCTAAGTATGCACAAGTACCAAAATATGACAAAACGTAAATATCCAGAATGCTTTCTTATCAAAGGGCCTATTACATAAAAACCATATGGAAGGCCTTGTACCTCTTCACAGTGCTATGCATGGCTATTGGGGGAGCTGAACAATGTTTACAGATCCTTGAAATGACCTTGTCCTGTCATACCCATTGCACATTCACAAAGTACAATTGCAGCATCAACACCCACTCACAAGATTATCAATCTCTTTTCACAACATAAAAACAACACATTGCAGGAAATATGTATCCCAAAGAGAAAAAAACACTAATCCGGAATACTTTTCCTTTCCACATAAAACCAAGTACTTCTACACTTTTCAAATGTAATCTGGACGAATTAGTGGGTTACTGGAAATTCTCCTCTGATTCACTGCTGCTGTCCTTCAGAGACAGGGGCAACATGCAAAAATCTTCTGCCCATTTTATGCTTATTTTTATTTAAAGCACAAAAAAACTTCAAGGGTATGTACAGCCAGTCTTTTAAAGTTCCTCACATACAACCTTTTAAGCACCAATCAACCTAAATTTACTCTGTTGGCTGCTAGATCTGCACCCTGTCTTCTTCCACAGGATGACATCGTCTTTTAAGCTATGACCACAAGTTCAGCTGTTTCTATTGAAACATAATTTTTAAAAACATAGAAAAGACTTAATATTCAAAACCTGACATTACTGCTCATTCGTTCATAAACTAGAACATTAATTTGTTTATTTTTTTAATCAAAATCCCACCATCACCTGTATCGCTACAACAAACAGGATGTAATCAAAACTACATATCATGTCAATATTTAAGCCTAAGAAGACAACACCTGCTAAGCTTCAAAACAGAGAACGGGTGTACGATCAACATAATCTATAATACAGCGCCAAATGCTAAATCTAGGCATGTATATTTTCAGAACGTTTAAGAAAAAAAAAAGCCTCGGGGATCACTAGGAAAGAGTGAAGGACTATGAACCACACTGCAGTCACAGCATCCCCACTGATTTACAGCACTACAGATACACGCATTCATTAAAAATTAGCGCTATACTTATTACTAAAAATCAATGGACAACTATTTAGGGAAAATCACCCCATCTTTGTTAAAATACACAGAACCTGCTTGCAGCACAGGGCGCCAAACCAGCCGACTTAACTGTTCAGAGCGATCTGCGTTTGGTGCCCTGTGCTGCAAGCAGATTCTCTGTATTTTAACAAAGATCTGAAGAGAACAACTACAATCGCTACAGCACCTTACCTCAAGAACAGTCTGTTGACAATTTTAGGGTCAGTCTGCTGGAAGGAGATGATCAGATGCAAAAACACCAGAAAAGCCAGTTACACTCCTTGGAAATACAGGGAAATCAATTGAACAAACGCACCTAATTCGAGAAGGAGATGCGATTGGAGGAGGAAAAAAACACCTGACCGCAACCCTCCAAATGCATCTCCACACTATTAGACACGTATGGTGATGGAATATATGTAGGACGTACGGAGAAGACGTACAGAAAAAAAAAAAAACCCTACAACACAACCGGATCCCTAGTAAATGATCGTGGGCCGTGGAAAATTACTTTGTGGGCCGCATGTTTGAGACCCCTAGTGTACGTATTTATGTAGGATGAAAGTTTTAGCCCCTTAGCTGAGGAGTGAGTGTGCTATGAGTTACCTCTTAGCCAATGCGAGGGCATACTGAGCATGCCTACACCCACAGCAGCTGCTGGGTCCCCCTCTGACTCCTCACCTCCATGTGGCTGTGGTGACCTTGCCAGTGGTGGCGGAATGTATGCCCCTTCCCCTTGTTGATCTTGCTGAAGCTGTTTTCTCAAGATGATGTTGTGAAGCATGGCACAGACTGTGAAGATTTTAGTACATGTGCATGGATTGTACTGCAGGGTTCCCCTAGACGTATCCAGACACCGGAACGGTGACTTCAGCAGCCCAAGCACATGCTCTATGATATTTCTGGCTTGAGTGCGTGTCTCATTATAGTGTTCTTCAGTTGGTGTGTGTGCATTTCTGATGGGTGTCATGAACCATGGTTCCAGTGCATAATTTGCATCCTCCAGTAAATGACCCGGTGGGTTATCACCCGTAGTAAACATCTGATAAAACTGAGAGTTGTGCCAGGTATGTGAGTCGCGGTAACTGCCTGGTTGCCAGCCCACACATTCAAGATGATTCCCTTAGTGTTACATACAACTTGGCAATTAATGGAGTGGAAGCCCTTTCTATTTCTGTAGTGCCTTCCCTATTCCCCAGGTGTTGCTTGGATTTCTACATGTGTACAGTCTATGGAGCCCCGTACTACAGGGTAATGTGCTACAGGGCAGAACTCCTGCATATTTGTGGCCCTGTCCTCAGGTGTATGGGGAAAATGTATGTAATCACTGGCATGTTGAAACAGAGCATTCAGGAAATTATGGAGGATCCTGGATGCTGATGCCTGTTGCACCCCCTGCATGTCCCCTGATAGAATTTTGGCTACAGGAACCTTTCACAGACTAAGTGTTACACAATACCTTTGTCTCCCACCAGTATTGGTTCCCCTTGATTTGCCCTGGGTCTGAGTTGAGGATGACAGAGGTTGCAGAGTTCCTGTGGTGTCTCTCTATCCACCCTATAGCGCTGTACAATTTTCACCTCATGTAGATTGTGATAAGCTAAACGGGGTCTAAAAACTAAAGACTTCAGCCTGTTGTACATGCACATGAATTAAAGCAACAGCAGCCCTTAATATTCTCTCTGTGTAGACTCACGGAGTCTACACGTTTTGTTGAATAGCTCCTCCATCTTGGATTGGTTGATTATCATACAATTCAGCTGCTTATGCTGTAATTAGCATCCCACAGTGTCTACCGTGTTTGTGCAGCTCTACACAGTGCACAGCCACTTATTGAATCTAAAACAGTGTGCTATCGTGTGAGTATCGTTGAGTGATGCACACATGGTCTTAACTCATTACATCTGCGTGAAGCCTCCAGGTGCATCTGCAGTTAACTCCTACTGACGCCTCTAGGCGTCAAATATTTCTTGTTCAAATTTGCATCAACAATTTCAAAACCATGCTACGTAAAAGATTTTAAAAGATTTCATCTTAAAGCTTACACTATAGCAAACTCAACTGCATTAATATTTGACCTCTGTCTATTGCAGCAAAAACAAAGTAATGTACTTACCATAATGTTCCATGTTTGTAGTCCATCTCACCTACATTCTTGCTGTATGGGTTCGGAGCCAATATTCGGCTCCGACTCGGCTGATACTAAAGCTTGAGAGCTTTTACCGACTCAAGGCTAGCCCCTATCCCATGGTGCCTCATGGCAATTCCCCAGATCTAGTTTGCAAAAAAGCAATAGGTACCTATCAGGTAAGACAAATATCAGAGCTGCATATATATACAGACAAAGGATTTTGAAAATATAATCCATGCCAGGTGGACAACAAAAGAGAACTAGGTCAGACAGCACCAGCATAGTCCACCAGATCCCCCAGAAAACAGGAAGGGGGTTGGAGGGAGGGACCCAAGAATGTAGGCGAGATGGACTACAAACACGGAACGTTATGGTAAGTACATAACTTCTTTATGTTATGTAGTCCTATCTCGCCGTGATTCTTGCTGGATGGTACAGCGTCCCTAGCACCTATATCCTGGGTGGCTCAAGCGAAGAGACACTTCACCACAGTGGACCCAAAGGAAGACCTGTCCCTGGAGGCCAAATCCAATTTGTAATGAGTGACAAAAGTATATGGTCTTGCCCAAGTAGCTGCTGCACAAATAGTATCAATTGGGAGCCTAGATCTAAAGGCACATGAAACAGATACAGCTCTAGTAGAATGACCTTTAACTTTGATGGGTAATTGTTTGCCAACTTATTGATAAGAAAATGAAAAGCAATCCGAAAGCCATTTTGAAAGAGTAACCTTAGAAACAGGCAAGTCCTTCTTCTTGTCAGAAAAGGAAACAAATAGTTGATCTGATTTTCTGAATTCTTTAGTCCTGTGTAAATAAAATCTGAGAATTCTGTGAATGGCTAACTGGTGTAGTCTATACTCAGATTTATTAGAGTGGTTTGGAAAAAGCACAGGTAGCTCAATGATAGTATTCAGATCGTGCTCCGAGCATACCTTGGGAAGAAAGGAAGGGTTTGTCCTGAGAGAGACTCTATCCTTGTGAAAAATAATGTAAGGAGGTCGAATGGTTAGAGCTTGGAGTTCTGAGATTCTCCTAGCAGATGTTATGGCTACTAAGAAAAGTGTTTTCCATGACAACAATTTTAGGTCTGATGAAGAGGATGGCTCAGAGGGTGCAGACATCAAAGATAAAAGGACTAAGTTTAAGTCCCAGAGTTCTAATGGCTGTTTGATTGGAGGCCTGAGAAGAACTCCTTCTAAGAAAGTTTTACACAAGGAGTGCTACATGACTGGATTTCCCATGAAGCCAAAATGATAATTGGAAATGGCAACTAACTGAACTCTAACTGTAGCGGTTGCTGCTCCTTCATGAAAAATTGATGCTAGGAAGGATAAGATAGATTCTACAGGAGACATATATGGATCTAAGCCCCGGTTCATAGCCCAACACGAAATTTTTTTCCATTTGCTGGAGTATAGTTTCTGAATGGAAGGTTTATGGGATGAAATTAGAATGTGTTTGACCAAAGGGGATAGAGGAATACACTTGGCTATTCGTGGAACTGGAGCAGCCATGCTGTCAATTGGGTGTGGATGGTGGTGTGGAACTTTCCCGATTAATTAATCAGGAGATCTGGAGATAGGTCCAGAATCCATGGTTCCTCCAAAAGGTAGGGCCACAGGAAGGGAAACCAAACTTGTCGAGGCCAGTAAGGAGCAATGAGGATCAAGGAACTCCTCAACTGTCTTGCTTTCTGTATTACCTTTGTGATGAGTGGAAAAGAAGGAAAGGCATAAAGAAGTCCCGAGGGCCAATCGTGGACTAGAGCATTCCTGAGTGACTTCCCCGGATTGGGAATGAGGGCAAAGTAGCTGCTGCATTTGGTGTTCAGGTGAGTGGCGAATAGGTCGCAGCATGGCTGGCCCCATTTGTGAAAGATCTCTTTCGCAACTTTTGGATTCAGGGACCACTCGTGAGGCATTAGAATTGCTCAGCTGAGTTTGTCTGCTATTATGTTGGATTTCCCCGGGATATGTGTTGCTATCAGGAAGCGTTGAGTATCCATCGCTCATTTCCAAACTCTTAAGGCCTCTCTGCAAAGTGGGTAAGACTTGTTTCCCCCTTGCTTGTTTATGTACCACACAACAGGCATGTTGTCTGACTGAATCGCAATTGTCCCAGTGGGAAGGGAGCTGTGAAGTGTTTGCAACGCATACAGCACGCTCTCATCTCCAGAACATTGATGTGCAAGTGGATCTCATGGTTCTGCCAAGTACCTTGAACTGTCATTCCCAGATAATGCCCCCCTATCTCGGAAGCGTCCGTGGTCAAAACTGCTTTCTCTTGGGGAGGAACAAGTGGACGACCCAGGAGAAGTTGTTCTGTGTGCAACCACCATGTCAGATCCTTTTTGCAGGTGCTTGTTATAAAAATCTGGTGAGAGAATGGAAGGTCTTGCATCGACCATTGAGCAAATAATAGCCACTGAAGTATCCGCATGTGTAGATGAGCAACAGGAACGAATAGGATGGCAGAAGCCATAGTCCCTAGGACTTGAAGGACTACTCTGGCCTGAACTTTTTGTTTGTTTAGCAAGGATCTGACTTGACTGCATAGAGACTCTACTCTTTCTGGTGTTAGTCTTGCTGACATGGTGGTTGTGTCTATTTCTGATCCTAAATATAGTAATATGTGCTGCGAGGGAGATAAGACTAACTTTTTTATGTTGACAGTGATGCCTAGACTGGTGTAAAAGGACAGAGTCTCGTCCCTGGTTCTGATGAGTTGATGCTTGGTGGTAGCAGTGAGTTGCCAGTCGTCTAGGTACAGAAACACCTGGAATCCTTGACGTCTCAGGTGAGCAGTTACCACTGCCATGCATTTGGTAAACACTCTGGGGGTTGTAGTGAGACCAAAGGGCAGTGTTCTGAACTGAAAATGATTGGCTCCCAGCTGGAAGCGTAAGTGTCTCCTGAAGCAGCGTAAGTGTCTCCTGAAGCACCTGTCCATTTTGATGTGGTAGTACACATCCTGGAGATCGATTGAGCACATCCAATTGTCTTTCCCAATAAAGGGAAAAATTGACTGTAGAGTGACCATTCAGAACTTTGATTTCTTTACATGCTTGTTGAGCCTGCTGAGATCTAGAATTGATCTCCAGTCCCCTGCCTTTTTTGGAACTAAAAAGAATCGAGAGTAAGTTCCGGATCCTACTTGCTCTGCAGGGACTTCTTGGATGACTCCTTTTTGCAGCAACAAGATGACCTCTGATGTTGCATGGTCTAGTTGAATGGGTGGTACGTCTGGTAGAGACCAGTTTGTTGGAGGTTCGGAAACCAAGGGGATCAGGTAACCCTCTGGATATTATGGTGTGTACCCAATGATCTTGGGAGATGGTTAGCCAGGCACTTGGGTATAGCGATAGACGACCCCCAACTGCCTCCAGAGATGGACAGTCGGGCAACCCTTCAGGGGCGATGGAAGGAACGATCAGAGAAAGTTTCTCTGTCTCCCTGATGCTGCAGACCTCCTCTGCCGTGAGGTCTGCATCTTCCATTATATCCTCCACCTCTTTCTCTAGGGGAGGGTTTACCTTGTGCCTGAGGGAAACCTTTTTGGGATTTACAGAACCACATTTTCCCACCTGTATTACCCTTGGGATAGGGTCTAGACAGGAGGGAGAAACGTACTCCCATGGCAGATAAGGTTTTCCCTTCCTGCTCACACCTAGTCAAAGTCTCTTTCACTTGGGGTCCAAAAAGAGATGAACCATCAAAGGGGACGTTAGTGAAGGAAGACTTGAAGGACTCCATAAAATTACAAAGACGCATTCAAAAATGTCTCCTGAGAGATATTCCTGCTGCCCTACTTGCTCCATCTGCCATGTACGATATCAGCCTCATGGAGGAGTTAGCTATGGAAGTAAGGGTTGAGAGCTGCACAGAAACCTTATCCATGGAATCCGGAGCTACTGAATCCTGGAGGGTGCCTCCTAAATCTTTCTGGAGATCCCTCTGAAGATGAGTAAAATGAGTAAGGTAATTCAACAATCTTAGTGTAAATGGCGCTGAAGAAAAAGTACGCTTCCCATACCTATCCATCATCCTGGACTCCTTGTTAGGAGGATGGATATTAGAAGATGTCTCAGATAACTCCTTCTTGGTGTCCGCTGCTACCACCATAGCATCAATGGGAACTCCCTTACTAAGAAAGTCTTGTCCTCAGGTGCTGTCATGAACTTATTTGGCCTCCTCAGGATGGGCTCCACTGAATCTGGAGCGGTCCAGGCTTTCCGCGATATGACCCCCAAGAGTTGGTCATAAGGCAGTGTCACTCAGGAGGTGGAAGGACAGGAACCAAAGGCCTCAAGGTACACTGATTCATTCTCAGTAGGGTTACAGGTTTTCCAATCACCCCTCTGTCTAAGGATTTCTAGGAAGTCAGAAAAGGAGACATCCTCAGAGGGGGATCTACGGGACCCTTCTCATTCCTCTAAATCATGTCTGATGTGACCGACTTAGTTGAATCGACATGCTTCCTCTTACACAGCCTCTTCCGAGGGTGCTCTCCAGTGGGATAATCTGGGGAGGTCTTGGAAGAGGGGGCACCTCCAATGGGGGCTACTTGGGCCTCTGGCTTGCTATGCTGTGGGGGTGGCAGGGGGGAAGAGGTTGCTGCCTGCTGTCTCTATAGCTTCAAAAGCCTTCCCACCTTGCTCCGAAGATGGATGGTCGACTCCTAGCAAGTGGGAATGGCTCCGAAGCAGAAGTGGGAGCCGAGCTGAGTTGAGCCGAGGCTCCAAGAGGGAGAGTTGGTTCTGACGAGAACCCAGGGTGACTGTCCCCCCTCGGAGTCGACTCGAGAGTGTCAGCTCCCAGATCCCTCAGCAACAGAGTGAGCCGTTGAGGATAGAGTAGTTGGCTCCGAGGAAGCAGGTTGAATCCCTGGAGCCGATAGGTCCAAGACAGAAGAACCTGAAGTAATAGGCTCCGACAGTGATGAAGAACAGTGGTTGGTAAGGTGGTCGGCTCAAAAACCTTTGGGCCCGGAGTGGCCAATTTTCTTGCCAGAGCTGGATCCGAAAGCAACCTCTTCACCACCCCCTCAATGTCCTCATCAGATAGAGTCCTGGAGGATCTGGTGGAGACAGAAGGAGATCTTCTTCTCTCCAAAATAGGAGACCTCAAGGTGGGAGACACAACCTCAATTTCCGGTAAAATTTTCAGTACCGAAGGTTGCCTCGGAGCCAAGGAGACTGACGGCACCGAAATGGATGAAGCTGAATCAGAACCGGAACTTCTTGGCTCAGATGGTTTTGTCTTTTTAGTGGGCTCCGAAGCTGGGGCCAAAGATTTTCTCTTTGGAGATTTTGGAGCAGCCTGACCAAGTTCCAGCTGTTCCTGGAAGGAACTGGTCGAGAGACCCCTATCAATGAGTTTTCTCTTTTTTTGTTTAAAACTCTGGTGCTAAATGCGTGGCAAAAAGTGCAGGGCTCCTGCAAATGGGCTTCACCAAGGCAGTACACGCAACTGGTGTGACTATCTGTGAGAGACATTTTTTGTGCACATCTATCACACTTCTTAAACCCCTAAGGGCGATGATCCGTATGCTCGCTATCCTTATCTTTAGACATTTCGACTACCAGGAATAGAGTAGCTAGATAAACAACAAGCAATACAACACTAAATACTACAGGCAAGAGGAAGTGTGGAAGAAGAATATAACGTTTTATATATATATATATATATAAACACTCACACACAGGGAAGAAAGGCCCTCTAACTTAAATGGGCAATACAGCCCTCTAACTTAAACGGGCTGTAACAGTCCTTTGGGGAGGAATAGGGGTCAGAAACTCTCGAAAAACAGTCACACAAGAGACAAAAATATAAATAGTATATAAGAGATAGAAAAGTTTGGAAAAAAGACTAAATTTAGCAAATAACGTTTTACTTAGCCAACGAGCCAGTAAGACACGACCTCAAAGCTTTTGTGGCAAAAGAGATCTGGGGAATTGCTGTGAGGCACCATGGGATAGAGGCTAGCCTCGTGCCAGTAAAAGCTCTTGAGCTTTAGTATCGGCCAAGTCGGAGCCGAATATCGGCTCCGAACCCATCCAGCAAGAATTATGGCGAGACAGGACTACATAACATTAGATATTAGCTGTTGTTTTTATGATATTCATTTATATAGATATAATTTTCATATTTTTCTAAATATCTCAACAACCAAGTAACACAGATAAAACTCCTTAGCCTCACATGAAAGCTCCCAACTAGATGAATAAAATCCTGCTGACAGTATGTGTGTAACTTGAGTGGTTGCTGAGATATTGTAAGTTGTTTACAAAATATTACACATGTAATACTCACTGTGTTTACTGTGACTTATAAAATTCAGTTTAAGACCTCGAACCTAAAGAATACTACCACTGTAAGAATAGCTTGTGCTGAAGAGTTTGCCATTAACACTTCTTTCATAACTCCTATGGCTCCAGAGATATGACCATTTGTTTGAAATGTGAGGACAAAATTTGAATCTGTCAAAAGGCTTAGGCTCCACCCATTAGAAGTTACATTGCAAAATTCCTGAGCTTCATTAGAGTGAATGAGTTAATGGATTGCGAAAGGTTTACTGAATCCAGACCAAAATCTAAACGCAAAACACTGCAAACACATATTATTGTAACATCTCCCCACCAAAAAAAAAAAAGACAAACTCTCAAAAAGTTTCTGATGCAGGGTTGCTCTCCCTGATGGAACATACTGTACATCAGAAGACTCAGTACAATGGTGTTTCTACCTATGCCCATAGGTGCACTTCAGAGCTCCATTCCAGACTCCTGCTACTAACACTTTATGCCTGAATGTAGATTTCATACTAAAACATCACACAATTAACTCTGCAGACAAAGAAAGAGCAATAATACTGGAAAAAAACAACAACACTAGAAAGATACTTCCTGCAAGCCAAACTAAAAACTTAGTTATGTGTCATGAAATCATAAGGACGTCTCGAATTCAGAGGAGTGCATTTTCTCCATTTGAAACATTCAAATGGAAAACACAACTGCTACATTAAAGAAAGAAAAACATCATTTACCTCTAACTCACACCCTGGGCTACCTTACTTTAATTACTTAACTAACCTATGTTTAAAGACTATTTAAGTACTTATTTCATAAAGAAATTTCCTGGTTGTTGGTTAACACAGGACATAACAGTCATTAACATTTTAAACCCAAAGGGGTTATACGACTTAATATTCCCACTGTTTAACAAATGTTAGAAAAGTGGGCAGAGAGCAACATCTTAGTGCAACAATCTCTGTGGTATCTTTATGGGGGAAGTAAGTCACCACCTGAAAATAAATACGCAAAACAAAGTGTGTGTGTGTGTGTGTGTGTGTGTGTGTGTGTGTGTCTGTACATTAATATATAACATACATATATACACACACACACACACACACACACACACACACACACAGTTGCGGGTCAATATAATGAATGTTTACACGAGTGAACGTTTTTCTTTTTTGTGGCTGTAAATAAGAGCGAACATTCTTTTCAATGGAGTTTTAGCCGGCAGCCTTTTATATGAGATTGCAGTACAGCACATTCAGGGATTTTGCCCTTGCCCCACTGCTGTGTAATCTCTGAGTTGGTGTATATAATTAGCAGGGGGTGGGGGGTGGAGTTGGGCTTGTCCCCTCAAAAAATATAGTTTTTGTTATTTTCAGTCATTTTAGCTTTTGTTTAAAATCATCACTCTTTGTTACTTCACTCCTATGAACATTCAATATTTGAAGAGACACACACATATAGCTATAGACAGATATGTATGTGCATGTGCATTTACCAGTTATAAATATATATATATATATATATATATATATATATATATATATATATATATATATATACATATATATATATATATATATATATGGGATGGCAATTTTTGAAGAAATAAGCATACTTCTAACCATAAGCCATCCTGATCTGGAATGTTTCCTTTCTATCCTCCTAACAATTATTTCCTGAAACAAGCAGTACCTTACATTTGTAAGTTTGAGGCCCCTGAATAATAAGACTCTTATATGCCCAAGCACAATGGGGCACCACTTGTTAACAGACTGGAAACAAAGCACAAACATGCTCATGCCATTGGCAGTGTGTGAGGGAGGAAAAGGGTTGTTCCAAGCCTAGTGTCAGGACGGCACTGAAGCATTAAAGAATAAAACCTGCACCCCTCAACTCAATCACCTAACAAGACTCTAACAAATGCTTGAGTTCTCATTTGTGGGCCACGGACCCTGGTGTGCTACTCAAATACTTCCTCCTCAAGAAGAAAAAAACTCCTGCTGGCCTCTGGAGATGAGGTGAGGAATACTAAGATATGATGCCTTAGCCACATGTACCCAACATCGTGGGGTGGGGCAATCCCTGAGATTAGAAAAAATAGATTCAGGGTTGAGCTGATCATTTAGTGACAAATAGCTGAGTACTGCAGTTCTGAGAGTTTTAACTTTAAGTCCTGGAATTATGAAAAACGTATGAAAGTGCAAGACAACAACAAATATTGAACACTGATGTTCTCTTTTTAAAGTCCCCATCAAGCTTACATATATCAACTCTGTGATTGCTCTCTCTGATTACTTTCTTCAAAGAATGGAGATCTTGGACTCTGCATACACAAGTCCACATTTTTGCACATTCATTCTCACTCTTCCAGGGTTCACACTTATGACTTTCAGAATATCAAATAGTTCCTTGCATGAGCATATCAGGATGTGCGCCCCCTGCCCCTGACCCCCCCCCCCCCCCGGTGAGATCTACAAGATCTAGAACAGATTACTGTCTCACTTAATACAGGATGATCACTATCCCTACATGCACTGGGAGATTTTAAAATACATGGACTTGTCTGTTTGACAGCTTGACCCAATTCAGTAATCAAATGAAATCAAATGTAAAGAAGCTCCAGAATATCTCTTCAGCACTGACAAGAACCCCCCCCCCCCACCCGACCAGTTCAACAAACAGCCTCCTTCTGCTACCTGATGCAAGTTTTGGGGAAGTTTCAGAGACCAAAAACCTCATTCCAAAGAGGAACGCGAACACAGGAATGTTTACTGATGACAGCAAGGATCAGCAGTCAAATGGCATAAAAGAAGTGATGGGTGCGAAGGAACGGTGCACTTATCCATTCAGTGCAAGGCATCACTGCATGCATGATCACAGGTGCTAATCTATCCCAGCGTGCAGAAATGTATGAAAAAATGATGGGTAATGGTAGGGAGACCAAGTCCAACCAAAGCCCACAGAAAGACATCTACTCCGTATCAAGTCATAATGGAATGAAAAACAAAGATGAATCAATGTATTCTGCTTTATTAGTTTTTGATTTGTTGTGAATCTGGTTTGTTGGTAACCACAAATTTCCTGTACGATGTAGCAAGTTATTTGTGTGAATATCTGACCAGTATTAATAATGTTTTCTTTCTCTCTCTTTTTTTTTGACTAAGTACTTCCTTGATGCTTTCTTCAAACTATTTGCATTCACAGTTTTAGCAACTTACATCTGTTTCACTAATTACTAACTACTGTTTCTTAATACATGTTTTGTTACAGTCTGTAATATATTTCTTTCAACACTAAGGACCAAAAGTTATCTTTTCCATCTTCTCACCTTCAGTCTTTAGCCCAAAAGGGAATAAAATTTGCCTCAGACACCCTAATGGCATATCATTCAATTAGTTGGACATTACTGGGTCACTAATACTAATATTCTTCAAAAGTAGAGAAAGATCAACAGAAAAGTCAAAGGGGAGCAACATCTGGCAAATCATTATTAGGCAAGAGGTCAAAAGACTGACATCAATATCTTGCCTTTAACAGAAATAAGCAAGTTAGTATTCACTACGGAAAAAGCCTAAAACTGTTTCTTTGTACTTCACCTGCTAAATCAGCATATGCAGGCGCAGTATGCACACATGATGCTGCACTGGTGTGCAGGGCTTTACTCATGTACTGTGCATGCATGGATGTATACATCTGGCCATTTATCATATCACAGCAACATCGTCAGTGCTATGCATGGAGAATAAAGTCACCACAATATAAAGAAATACACACAGTAGTGTTTAAACACTATTTTTTATTATTTAAACTAATTGTTATGTATGACACATGGATATAAAGAAATTCACCTTGAAAGTGAAGCTTGAGAGGTGAATCTTGATGTCCATAGGGAGATTTTAAAACAAGCACAGTTCTGATCAAATAGAGAGACAATCATAATTCTTTATAATGTGTGGAGCTTAAACCTGCACATACTACAACATCTTTGCAGTTCCCAGAGCTGTTCTGTGGTGGCCACAGACTGCCTGTTAATATCTAGCATAAAAATGGAGTTTAACAACAGTGATAAATACTTAACAAAAGATTGTTAAGCAACTTTCTGATGTCAGAAAGATACTTAACAAGCTTATCTTTCCCACTTGATTTCGGAGTGCAACTTTGGAGCACCATTCACTGCATGTTTCTTGAAATATTTGTACCTTTACATATTACAATGGCTACACTAGCAAAGACTTAAATTCTGTGTAAGATCTCCAACTCCTTTAATGCACTTTCTCGTAAGTATTACGGCAATGAGATTTTTTTTATTCAAAGAAATTATACCACTACAAGAATCATACCTGTCAACCTCTAAGTGCAAAAGTCAGGGACAATGCCAATAAATACTGGAGGACAAATGCCCAATATGTATTTATTCATTTTATTTATTTACCATTTTTTAACCAGGTTGGTATTTTGGTCTAATACTTGCCTCCTGTGGGGCTAATAGCCCTGACCCTGTCATAGGACTGCATGTGTGTATGATATCCAAAGGCAATGCACATTTTTTGCCTCGCTTCCCAACAGCACAATAGAGAAATTCTTTGAATTTCTCTACCATGCTATGCTGATTCCAGTGAAAAGTTCCGGGGAAGTATATATGGCTAATTAGCATTAGCTGTGCCCCTGAACTGCCCACATCTGCATGTGGCCTTCACTGGTCAGACTAGTACAGCTCTACAAACTACAGCTTTCTTACTACAGTGGCACTACACCAGTCTGTCAATCAGAAACATACACCACATTCAGCAGACCTGACTAAAACAGGTTTGCACATTGCAATTCAGGTTTATTAATCCCAGCCTAAATAAACTGACATCACATAATGAATAACAGCAAAACTATCCTTGTGATTCCTAAACTATCAAGGTTCACAAATAGAATCAACAGTGTTTCTATTAGGTTATAAAACACAGACAAAATAAAATCGTAAACCAATAAGTGGCTCCTTAAATCTTAAATGCACACAAATATCAAGATATACATTTTTAAGTATGGCCAATTAAAATGCAATGCTGCTAAACAACAATCATACACATATAAATACAGATTTCTAAAAATATGACAATCTAAAAAAGTATGATGCAACACATTATTCTAGTGAATGTAAATAAAAATAAAGATATATTAAAAGATGCACATATTTTCAGTCTCCTGCAATTTAGTACCTATGCCAGAAACTAGAATCAGTGAAGGATCTTGAATACTGCTCTTACATACTTAGAAAGTTGTTGGAATGACGAGTTTTGTATTAACATGCATTTTCTGAAAGATATAAAGTCTAAAAATCAAACATCTGCCATTACGTTGTGACTATAGCAGTTCTCAGTGATGTGCCACAAAACCAAAGCTTTTATGACAAACAGAACAAAAATGTAATACTCATACCTCTCAACTGCTTTACTCAAGATTTACGGGCAAGTCAAACTTTAGCAGGAATAAAAAGCCAAAATGAGGTACAATTGTTAACACTACTCTAATTCACTTAAAAAAAAGTTAACACAACAACAGGTTTTACATGTTAAACTAAATTTAGTTTAATGTTAAGATAAATTTAGCTCTAACTTTACTCATCTCTCCCCCTACATATGTCCCTCAACTCCAGCAATCATACAAAACCAAATCCTAAAAGTGGTATTAAAAGCTAAAAATACTGCATTGGTTGGTCTTGACAGTATCCCTAGATGCATATTAAACAGCACGATTTAGCCACACCCCTAACAACACTGTTCAGCCTCAGCCTCAGCCTCCATACAGGGTTTGTACCAAGTGAATGGAGAACAGCTACAGTCATTCTCCTGCATAAGGGAGGACCTTCCACAGACCCAGGTAATTACAGACCCATAAATCTGACCAGCCTCATATGCAAAGCCATGGAAAGAATTATGGAACTAATTGATCAAGATACAGGGAACCTCCAAACACTGGACCCATCTCAATTTGAATTTGTGAAGGGCAGGTCATGCTTACTCAAACTGGTGGCTTTTTTTGAAAATGTCACCAAAGGAATGGATAAAGGCAAAATGGTACACATTGCATACTTTGACCTGGTCAAAACATTTGATACAACCCCCAACTCGGGCACAGCAGAAAAGCTAAAAAAAAAAAAAAAACAAAAGAAACAAAAAAAGAAAACTGGGAATAAACACCTATGTCACCTGCTGGATTACCTACTGACTCACAGATAAGAAGCAGGAAATCAAAATGGGGAAGTTACCTCCACAAAGAGACCAATCATCAGTGGAGTCCCCCAGGGGACAGAAAGCAGGAAATCAAAATGGGGGAAAGTTACCTCCACAAAGAGACCAATCACTAGTAGAGGGCAAAGGGTTCTAAGCTGGGACCTCTCCTGTTTGGTATCTCCTTTTCTGAAATAAAAGTCAATACCTCTGGCTAACTAAGTTTGCAGATGGCTGCAAGCTAGGAACAGTCACTGAATCCCCAAATTATTTAATAATCCTATAGAAGGTTTATCCAAATAAATAACTGGTGTCAAAATCATGGGCTGAAACTAAAATCCAAAAAAAATGGATTATTTTATTCTTTGGAAAGTCATCTACCCAAGGGAAGTAAAACAATGACAATACAACCCTAAATGTTGACCTAGCTGTTCAGGATTTGGGAACTTATGTGGACAGTGACCTAACTTTTGACCAGTATGCCCATTGTTGTAAGAAAGCCCTTCTATACTGCATAGCTTATAAGCAAAGGGATTGTGTCGAGATATAGGGATGACATTTTTGCCCTTCACTTAGCCCTCATTAGGCCAGTCATTGAACATAATTCCCCCTTTGGTATGTATCTGTCCAGCCACCCACAGAAGGGTACAAGACCTAAACAACATGTACTACATGGACTGACTCAAAGCCCTGTCACTATACTCAGTAAGAGGTGACCTGTATCTGCCATACAAGGCATCCTCCAACCAATACTAATGAATTTACTGCACATCAGCAAGTCAAATGACATCAGAAATATTCGGTCTAGGGATCTAAACCACTTCTGCTGCATCGGCAGAACAGTGTGGAGGGATACTTAGATCTCACAGAGGATACCACTATTCTAGAACAGATAAAACAAAGTTCATCCCTTTCAATATTTTAGCAAAGAATCACAGCGTAGGACTAAGAAACTGCCAAGTAAACCAAAACAAAGCAAAAACACCAAGGCTGTTTCACCATGGAGAAGAGGCATCATAAACAGTCCAGTGACAAAGTAGAACTCATGGAGATAATTAAAAACTCCTTTATTCCTTAAAAAAAATGACAGTATAAATGATAAGCACTTTTGGACTAAGCCTACATTAGATCATGTTTAAGATACCTGCTCTTCGTGGTGAAATGGCCTTGGTGTTTTTGCTTTCGATATTTAAGCATAACTTGGATCTATGGATGAGAAACTGAAAACTTACCTCAAGACTGCCCCCTGTACTACTAATGAACAGAGGCAGCTCCTAAATGCTTTATCCCATGCATGGGGTCCCCTCAAAATTTCCATGGTCTGATCCCAGTTATTCTTTTTAGGGGGTAATATATAATTAATGACTATAGGGTGGGTAAGGCCAGTCTCTAAACAAATGGGATAGGTTAATTCAAGCACAAAAAGGGAAATTGGCTAGACTTAAAATGGCCCACAAGGGCAGCTAGCCTACTACTTACCTATGAACCTATGAAAATGCATTTTACAAACAAGAAATACAAAACATTTAATGTCCGGCATTATAGACAGACTACAATCCACAGTGACTTTACCAGAAAGTCAGAAATTATATGAGGAACAGGGCATAAATAGGAAGCAAAATCATAGACCACTGAGAAGCAAGTAACTAACATACCTCCTCACCTCACTTTTTAAAGAAGCAAAGTCAGGGATGTTCTTCAAATTGACAGTGGAGAGGCATGATAAGGCAATATCAGGGGCAATTTAGAACTATGACTTAGTAAAAAAGTTACCTCCCAGCGAATTGCTAACTATAAAATCCCTACGCCTGATAACACACAACTCCTTGAACAGAATAATCTTCGCTGCAGAAACTCAAGCGTGAACACTTATTTTCAGTCCATGAGGTAATGGGTGAATAAACATTTGTACAGTACACATCTTTGTAATCTGCAAGGATGAACAGGCTAAATAAATTAATAAATAAAACTGCTCAGATGCACCTGTGAGTATTTGAGCTTGTTGCCCAAGTATAGGGAAATACTTGCTGCAGCATTTGAGCAGTTTTAATTTCAATAGTTTTCATACGAATGTAGAACATCTGTGACCGTTATGTTCTACATACAAGCTAGCAAAGTGAATCAGCAGTGCTGAATTTAACAAAATAATTTCAAATTATTGTAGCCGGATGACCAGGATGCATTATTTTGGACGGGCAACCACGGGCCTCCTTGGAGCTGTGGAGTCAGGGTGGCTGCCCAATTCACCCATATTACAAACCATCACTGGATCTCACCCTCTCCTACAAAATGGATTGAGTTTAAGTCTCAAAAACATTCAGTTTATATGTGTATTATTATGATGTTCAGCTTCTGTAATTCAGGAAGTTATAATTTCTTTATTTGCATCTTTTAGGGTTTGGTGGTCTTCAAGCTTAGTCCAGGTTTCTAGTTTCTAATCTTCCCAAATTAAAAAAAAAAGTCTGAAGACTAAAATATATATTTCACCACTTATAAATCCACTGCTAAAGGAGAAAGTCAAACACATACCACCATTCTATAGATCACTGACCTTGACCCCAGTGGCATAACAAATGCTAAACTATCTCCTAAAGAAGATGAATGTAACTACTGCCACCAAATGCAGAGGCAGGTGGCACCAATGTCAACCAATGGGAAAGATGAGGTAGCACAGGTAACCATATGAAAAGTCGGGCCCCACACTACACAAAAATGAATAGCCAAATAAAAAGGCTTACATATACCAAGTCCAAGATGTCCATTTCCCAAAATATTCCTTTTCTCCAAGGAATGGAGATCTTGGAGTTGATATATGTAAGCCTGGTGGTGGTGGAGGTGCTTGCCCCCCACATTATGGCACAAGGGGCTCCCCTTTCTAAAAAGAAGTTTATAGGAAAAAAGAGTGATTTTTGAGATTCCCTCTGCTGGATATTTTCCAGCATAACTGCACTCGGCATTTCGAGTGCTGACATTTCAATAGAGAGACAGAGGCACTATTGTTTCCATAAAAGGTGAAGTGATGGCAAGGAAATGCAAGCCAGTCTGTTTCAATGATCAATCTGCAAAACACAACCTGGCTCCAAGAATATAAATGGAATATGCAATCTGTCCTGGCTATAGGCTTCCAGGGTCTATATTATATGAACAAAAGTTTATAATATCGAACGCTCTAAAGAGCGAAAACACCAGACCTCAAACTCCTTATTGTGGTGGGGCTGCGTCCCCCACACCCCCACTAAATATATCTATACCAACTCCGAGATCACACTACAGTGAGGAAAGGGCAAATATTCTGACCTTCACTGTACTGCGATCCTACAAGAAGCATTTCAAGGTCTGGCATTTTCACTCTTCGGAGCATTCGATATTATGAACTTTCATTCATATAATATAGACCCGGCTTCCAACCACCAGACTCAAATATGGCTGCACCACTGTTCAATTAGGGACTTCCAGTTATTTGTAGGCACTTGAATAAAGCCAAAAAAGAAGTTATGTACTTATCATAACATTCCATGTGAGTTGCTCATTTCGCCTTCATTCTTACAGATGGGTTTGGAGCCGATCCTCGGCTCCGAGTCAGCCTACTACAAAGTTCGAGGTCTTCAGATAACTTGAGGCCAAGTCCCTATCCCATGATGTACCTAGAGTTACCTCAGATCTTGTTTGCTGCGTATAATAATACTGTATGTCATTCTATCACTCTATAAGAGAAAGCTATAGAAGTGTTGCGCAGCCAGGAAGAATCCAGCATCTTGGTCTTCCAAAAACCCTGGAAGGGGTAGGAGGGAGGGAGGGAAGTAAGAATGAAGACGAGATGAACAACTTACATGGAACATTATGGCAAGTACATAACTTCTTTATGTGAAGTTGTTCTACCTCTCTGTTCAGTCTTACCGATGGGTAGCGTCCAAGCACCATCTATCTCGGGTGGCTCACGGGAGTATGTTTTTCATGACAGTAGACCCAAAGGAGGCCCTGTCCCTGGAGGCCCTGTCAACTTAGTAATGAGTGATAAAGGTATGAGGTCTTGACCAAGTGACTGCTGCACAAATGTTATTTATAGGAAGTCTAGCAGAAAAGGCAGAGGATGTAAACACTGCTCTGGTAGAATGAGTCTTAATGTTTTGTTGTAAGGGCATATTAGCAGCTGAATAAACAAATGTGATACAATCAGATAACCACTTAGACAGAGCTGTTTTTGCCGCTGGCATACCTTTTCTGGAATCTGAAAAGGAAACGAAAAGCTGTTCTGATTTCTGAAGTCTTTTGTCCTGTCCAAGTAAAATCTGAGCTGCCTATGAACATCAAGTTTGTGCAGCATATACTCTAAGTTGTTGGAGTGACTGGGGAAAAATACTGTCAAATCAATAATTTGATTAAGGTTAGCTTCAGTACAGAGTTTAGGCAAAACGGAAGGATTAGTTCGTAGTGAGAGACTGTCAGCATGGAAAATCAAATAAGGACGTTTAATGGACATAGCTTGTAGCTCTGACACTCTGCGGGCAGAAGTGTTAGCTACTAAAAAAATAGTCTTCCATGACAAAAATTTCAAATAACATGAAGACGCTGGTTCGAATGGAGGGAGAATAATGCAAGAAAGCAAAAAGTTTAGATTTCACAGGTGGTCGGAGATGAAAGGTCCATTTGAGAAAGGCTTTGGATAGTTTGTGTGACATAATATTCAATCCTTCGAATCCAAGATGAAAGTTAGAAATGGCAGCAAGCTGAATACAAACTGTTGCTGCTGCAGCTCCTTTGTTGAAGATCATGGTCAAGAACTCTAGTATAGAGGCCATAGGGGCTAGGAAGGGATCAATGTTGTTTTGAGAGGCCCATAAAATAAAAACTTTTTCCACTGCTAAGGTATAGCTTCCTCACAGAGGATTTATGAGAGGATATAAGAATTTGCTTCATCTCGTTAGAAAGATAATGGAACCTGACTATGATGGGAATTGGAGCAACCAAACTGTCAGCTTCAGGGACTGAAGAGAGGGATGAAGTTCCCCCGATGAGTGCGTTAGAAGATTTGGAACTGGGTCCAGAATCCTGGGGTCTTCCAAAAGATGAAGATGAAGGAAGGGGAACCAAATATGAAGAGGCCAATGAGGGGCTATTAGAATGATGGTCCTTCCCAGGGCTTTGGCTTTCTGTAGTACCTTGGGTATCAACGGGATTGGTGGAAATGCATACAGGAGACCCGGAGGCCAATCGTGTATGAGTGCATCCCTTGGGGCTTCTCCTGGAGGGGAAATCAGGGCAATGTAGCTTCTGCATTTCGTGTCCATGTGGTTGGTGAACAGGTCACAGCAAGGCTGGCCCCACCTGCAGAATATCCTCTCTGCTATTTCTTTTTTGAGGGACCACTCTTGAGGCAACAAAATTGCTCTGCTCATTGTCTGCTATCACATTGGATTTCCACAGGATGTGCATTGCTAACAGAAAGCCCTGGGTGGATATAGCCCACTGCCATACTCCTAGGGCCTCACGACAAAGGGGGTAGGACCTGATTCCTTCTTGTTTGTTCAAGTACCAGACCACTGACATGTTGTCTGTCTGAATCACAATTGTAACCAGAGGAAGAGAGTCATGGAAGTACTGCAACGCTAAAAGTACTGCTCGCATCTCTAGGACATTGATATGCAGCTGTGTCTCTTGAATGGTCCATGTGCCTTGGGCTGTTCTTCCCTGAAAATGCCCCCCCACCCTATCAAGGAAGCGTCTGTGGTCACTGTGGCTGCTGGTGGGGGTAGAATAAAAGGATGACCTATTCTGACATGAAGAGAGGTCAATCACAACTGAAGATCCTTTCTACATGTGTTTGTGATCATTATAAGATAAGACATTGGGAGCTCTTGGTAAGACCAATGAGTGAACAACAACCATTGCAGAATCCGCATGTGCATGCGACCCAGTGGTATGGCTAATATTGCAGCTGCCATCATGCCTAACGATTTTAGTACTTCTGATGCTGGAGCCTTGTTTTTGTATATGCTATTGCGGACCTGCTGACGGAGTAGTAAGACTTTTTCTGCTGGAAGTCTCAGAGTGGTAGTGGTGGTGTCCAATTCTGCTCTGATAAAAACGGTACGTTGTGATGGTGACAAGGCAGATTTTTCTGAGATTATTGTAATGCCCAGCTCACTGCAGAGTGAAAGAGTGGTGTCCCTGGCTTGTATGAGTTGATGCCTGGTGGTGGCGGTGAGGAGCCAACTGTCTAGTTATAGAAACACCTGAAATCCTAAACGTCTCAGGTGAGTCGTTAC